>NC_137792.1:93703291-93825874 GCF_963383645.1 Muscardinus avellanarius | reverse complement strand
TATTAAGTTGCTAAGCCTGGCTTTAAATCTGTGCTCCTCCTATCTCAGCTTTTCCAAGTACTGGGATTACAGGCATGTGCTACCAAGTCCATCTAGTTACTGTTAGATATATTCTTTAGTGTTGCACTATTCTTTGTCTATTGAGAATATCTAAATTTGTTATTTTTCTTTTGAATTGTTTGTTGCTCTGTATATGAACACAATTTTTGCACATTAAATGTGGGATGGGGGATACATCAAGTGGTGTATACATATATATTCCTATCATTCTATACCTCAGTATAATGTATGCTTACAATGTAGTAATAAAAGTATGAAATGAGTATTCAATAATCGAGACCCTGTTTCCAAATAAAATATAAACTAGGTCTGGTAATGTAGCCTGGAGGTAGAAGGCCCCTGGGTTCCATCCCCAGTACAACCAAAAAAAAAAAAAAGCACACTCTATACAAAGGTAAATAGATACTGTAATGCTATTTTTCTTCTTGAATCATTTTTCTGCATAGTAAATTGCAATTACATGTCAGTATGTTATTGATCTATAGAATACAATTTTGAACTGTGAGGTATGGCAGTTCCCTATGAGAGAGAGCTAATGTGTAAAGTTGAATATTTTGAGTGACTTTAAATAGCTGCCATGGAGAAAAGACAAAGACAATCCAGCATTCAAAGAACCTAGAAAATTCTCAGATATCTATCTCCTATCATTTTCTTATTGTTGAATGGACAAAGAAAAACATTGAAGTGAAGCTATGTTTATTATGGGTTTATGGTTTAAACCAGTTACTAAAAGAAAAATCCACCAGGTAACTGCTCATTTACTTTACATCAAACTGAGATCCTGATATATACATCTCAACTTTGTTATTTATTTTGATGCAAATCTTTTTAAAAAAATCAAATACCCATCATTTTATTTTTTTGTTCATGAATTAGAGTCACAACAGGTTGCTGAGAGTCTCACTGCTTTCAAAGGCTGTCCTCAAACCTGAGATTTTCCCATCTCAAACTCCCAAGTACTGTGATTGCAGCTATACATCACCATGACTGAGTTTGCTACACATTTCTGATAGTTAATTTTTTGTTAAGTTTAAGAAATATCTTTTTGTTCTGTTTTCTGAGGGCTTTTATCCTAAAATGGCATTGATTTTTATGAAAAGTTATTTTTTACATTTCATTATTTATTTTTCCACAATTGATGTAATGTTAAAAGATTGATGTAAATTTTTCTTGAATGTTAAACCACTCAGTATTTGGTATATAGATATACCAAACTTAGTTGCTTTGTGATATATTGGTTTTGTAATATTTTGTTTAGCAGTTTGTATCTGTGTTCATAATTAAGGTTATCTTATAATTGCTCATTTTCATTCTGTCCTAAGTTTTCTAAAAGTAATTATGTTCTACTTTTATTTAGTCTTATTCTGTATATTTTGCTATATAACAAATTTCCTTAGACTGGATTTTTTGATGGTATTGGGGATTGAACCCAGAGAAATTCTTCCTCTAAGCCCTATTTTCTATTCTATTCTTCTATATATATTCGATCTAGCTCTATTTTCTATTCTTTATTTTGAAACAGGTTCTCACAAAGTTCCTAAATATCTGAGACTGACCACAAATCTGCAATCCTCCTGTCTCAGGTTCCTAAGTACTAAGATTAAAAACTTGCACCACCACACCCAACTTAGACTGAATAGTTTTAAGTAACAGAAATTATTCAGGCATGGTGGCACTATGCCTGTAATCATAGTATTTGGGGGGCTGAGTCAGGAAGATCACAGGTTCAACATCAACTTAAGCAATTTAGTTGGATTCTCAGCAACCTACAAGGTTTGAAGATAGCCTCAGCAACTTAGTGAGACTCTCAGTAACCTAGTGAGATGCTGTTTCAAAACAAAAAAAATAAAAAGCCTGGAGGTATATCCCAGAAATAGAGTGCCTTTGGGTTCAATCCCCAGCAAAACACCCCCCCCCCACACACACACACACGGAAATTTGTTGTTGATAGTTCTGGAAGTGGGGAAGTCTAAGATTAAGGCATCACCAAATTTGTTGTGCAGTAATGGTCACTTCTCTATATATGGTGCATTGTTTTTGTATCCTCACATAGTAGGAGGAATGAAAGGCTCCCTAAGCCTCTTATAAGGGCTAATTTCATTCATGAGAACAGAGACCTTTAAGACCTAATCACTTTTTAAAGGGCTACCTCTTAATACCAATATAGTGGAGATTAGATTGCACCTTGTTACTATTCTTGTTAGAGTATGGGACAAAAATTCCAGTACTATTCCAAGAAAAATGTGAATGGCTTATTCTGTAACCATTTTCAATTAAAGCAATTTTCAGGAATCCTCTCTTCTGTTTCTTTTTCTCCATATTGCCTAATAAAATACCAGATAGTAGAATATTTTCTCCATATCCTTTGAACACTTTCCTAGTTACAGAGAAGACAGTCACATAAAATTTCAAGTCACAATTGGGAATAGGTTTTCCATGTGGCAAGCACTGAATTATAATAGAAAGGATTCTGAGCTGGGTGTGGTGGCTCATGCTTATAATGCCAGCACTTGGGAGGCTGAGACAGGAGGATAAGAGCTTCAATGACAACCTTAGCAAGTAGTGAGACTCTAATCAACCTAGTGAGACCCTGTTTAAAAAAATAAAATTGAGTCAGGCGTGGTGGTGCACGCTTGTAATCCCAGTACTTGAGAGGCTGAGACAAGAGAATCATGTAGGTTCGAAGCCAGCTTCAGCTACTTAGCGAGGCTCTCAGCAACTTTGTGAGAGCCTGTTTCCAAATAAAGTACAAAATAGGTGTGGGAGTGTAGCCTGGAGGTAGAAAGCCCCTGGGATCCAACCCTAGTACCACAAACACAGAAATAAAATAAATAAAATGGGGTTGAGATTATATCTTGGAGCTAGAATGCCCTTTGATTCAATCCCCAGTGTGTCTGTCTGTCTGTCTGTCTGTCTGTCTCTTGTCTGTCTCTGTCTCTGTCCTCTCTCTCTCTCTCTCTCTCTCTCTCTCTCTCTCTCTCTCTCTCTCTCTCTCACACACACACACACACACACACACACACACACACATATTCTGGAAGGCTGAACAGATTCTGTAAGGCTGAACAGATAATTTCTGCATCAGAACAGCTGTGTCAGTCATTCTTAGTGATCTTACAAGGTCAATCTGTGAATCTTGAGATATAATTCCATTTTTTATTCCCTTTAGAGCAAAAGCTCCATGTTTTTTGCAATAGAGTGCAAATTCTCTGTGGCTGGAAGGGAGAACAACTTATCTAGGGCTGGTAGCTTCAGTATCTAACTCATCCATGCATAGCAACTAGGGCTCACAGGAGCCTCTGAAGGAAATTGCCTGCATCTTGAAAGCAAGTATGAATTTTGTCACAGGACTATGTTCTATGATTTTTTAGGGCTCCTTAGGAGGCCATACTGCCCTTTACACACTTTCTGTCAACTCAAAGAGGCCTTTTGCTCTACAACTAAGAATTAAGTCCACAGGAATATGAGTTTAATTCAAAATGAAAGATTTGTCTGGCTGTCTGGCTAAGTTTTGTAGGAAAACGGTCTTGAACTTCTGGAGGGGTATTATATTGGGTAAATGTTAGCACAAAATATTGATGATGGTTCTGAGAAATATGTTGACAATTGTTACTGAATACGTTAACAGATAAATTAATACAATCCCCATCTCTATTTAATCCTGACATAAATGTTACTACCTTTGTATATCCAGACAAATAACTATGGTAAAGATTGTAGAAAAGGAATGTATTTAAGACCTCTTCCTTTCTCATTCATTTAATCCCCATCCTTCTTTCCTCAATTCAGCTACACCTACATTTTTTCTCACATAAATTGTATAGAATCTAATCACAGTCTCAGAATATTTTTTGCAAATTTTGGATTCAAAGAACCCCATGAATATCTACTTTTAGATTAGCAACCTGGATTTGGCATGATCAGGGTAATAGACTTTTCCAGTTTCAGTCAGAAACATTGATTACTTGATGTAAATCATAAATTTTAACCCTAGTTCATGATTGTTAGGAAATTACAGTTTGATAAGGCATTGCTTTGTTTGACCTTGGCTTTATTTCATTTATTAAGCAAATATTAACAGAGTATTAGTCAGGCACTATGCAAAGCATTGATGATACAAGTATGAACAGAACGTGGGCTATGCTCTCAAAGAAATTTCAAAGGAATCAGAAGACAATAATAAAACAATGAATGAAGCGAGCATGGTGGTACAGACCTGTAATCTCAGTTCTTGGAAGGCTGAGACAGAAGGATTTGAGGTAAGCCTCTGCTATTAGTGGTACCCTCAGCAATTTAATGAGGTTCTATTTCAAAATAAAAAATATATAAATAAAAAGGGCTTGAGGTGTAGCTTAGAGGTAGAATACCTATGGGTATAACCCCCAGAGCTAAAAACAAAACAAAATCTAGGGACTGAAATTGAGTGGCAGAGAGAACCAGAGGGTTCTGAGTCAAATACAATCATATAGAGAAGGCCAAGTCAGGAATGTAGCATGACAAAAAAAAAAAAAAAACCCTAGAATTTGGGCAGAGCAAGAGAGTTTGGAATTAAGACAAAGGCTGAATAGAGAAACTTGGAAAAATGATTTCAAAGCCAAAGGAAGGAAGCATATCCCCCTTTCCTCTACCCCCGCCCCTTGGCCACTACTATACTCTTTGCTTTCACAACTTTGAATATTGAATTCCACATTTAAGAGATATTATGACTATTTGTCTTTGTGTGTCTGTCTTATTTCACTTAGAAAAATATCCTCCAGTTTCATATATGTTATCAGAAATAGCAGGCAGAAATTTCCTTTTCTATGGATAACTCATTCCAGGAATCTGATGTATATCACAGTGTCTACAGTTAATAATACTGTATGATTTACGTGAAAATTGATAAGGGGGCGTATTATAATTGTCCTCACTCCCAACACACAATAGTAACCATGCATGGTGATGGATGTATTAATTATTTTGATTGTGATAATCAGTGTACTATATATATATATATATATATATATATTCAATCATCTTGTATGCTTTGAATACTTACAGCTTTTATTTGTCAATAAAATATTTTAGAATAAAAAAAGAGAAGCAAGAAGTTTAGGGATTAATTAACAACATCAAATGCAAGAGAAAGGTCAGGCAAAAAATACAGAATGGTACCCACTGAATTTGGAATTATGGAGATGATTGGTGACTTAAAGCACAACAGTTTCAGTTACATCTTACATCCTTAAAGATGAAGCCAGTTTTCAATAAGTTGAGGTACTAATGAGTCATCAGAGAACAAAAAATCGTGAATATAGACTATCCTTTCAAAAAGCTTACTGTAATGGAAAGGAGAGTAAGAGAATAACAGCTAGGAGGGGCTGTATGTTGAGAGTGGTTTATGGGAGGGTCTGAGCATATTTATGTCTGTGAAAAAAATGAGTCAGTATTAGAGAAAGGATTAAGGAAAAGAATTCAGAGGAGATGCTTTATAGAGCAAGAACAGAGGAAGACATAGGATTCTACAACCCGAGTATATGGGATGGCCTTGGACAAGAAAAGAGACAACTCTGTGAGAGTAGAGAAAAGGAGCCAATACCAAAGTATCCCTTGGTGGTCTTTATTTTCTCTGTGGAGTAAATGCTTGGGCATCTGTAGACAGTGAGAAGAGAAGTGTCAGAGTAAAATTTTGAAGTCAGATCTATGGTATCCAGGGGAGAATATGGGCCAAAAAAAAGATGACAATTAGTATTATTGGTGTTAATAATTAACATTTGAAAAACTACTTAACAATCTGAACACTTTAGAAGTTTTGAAAGTAGAGATATATGATGCCACCAAACAGGATTTAACAATTTATTTAGTTTTAGAGCCCTGGATTACTGAGATGGATGATATATGCATTTGGAGCTTTCCTCTCTAAATATCTCCACATACACTGCAGGCACCAGAACTCTGAAATATCACTGTAGATGATGATGATGATGATGATGATGATGATGATGATGATGGTGATGATGATAATGATGATGATGAATAGTTGATATTTATTCAGTAATTTTTCAGTGCTAGGAGTCTTTTTGAACTTGTTATATGGCTAAAAGTCTGCTGAATTGGTAAATTTATTCATTCATTGAAAGTGATTATGTATCTGTGTGGTTGTATGTGTGTGTAAAATAAAAATAATATAGATGAAACATATTATATATGTGCCCTATACTGTGCCTAGTGTTTAGTAGTGTTTCAGTCATCTTCCCATCCTTCATCTCCACCTCTCTCTAGCTATTTTCCTATCCCTTTCCCCTTACCCCAAGGCTGGAGTAAAAGAGATGAATGAAGGAAATGCTGTCATTGTCACTATTGGCAAGACTGACTAGTGGAAGAAAGAGAAACTTCTGGAATTCTTTTTGGATTTCGGATCAAAGATTTGCCTTTTCATTCACATTACTTATTTGAAAGCATGTCTATATTAAATCCTCATAAGCACTGTCATATTGGTGAGAAAATCACATGATATGTAAAAAATAAACTTTTTGCCTGAGCTTGACTTCAGGGATCCTGGTTATTGGTAGCATCAGCATTCTTTGCAATTGCTCAGGTAGGTTCTGGAGCCACAGGTGACAGTTTCTCATGAGTATGTATATAGCAGCAGCCAGAGCTACCAGGTAATGTAACGCCCCTTTTTACAGCACACTGCTGGGAAAAGGCCTCCAGGACAGAAGGAAGAGGCAAACCGGCCTCTCACCATCCAAGTAACCCTGTGTCAATCTCTCTACTTCCCTGGGCCTTCCTGTAAAGTAAAGGTCATGTACCTTATTCTCCCTGATCCAAAGAGACTCTCTAAGAGTCCAGTTTGGATGATAGTCATGAAAGCTCTTTGCAAAATCAAACACATGCAGATGTGGAAAGAAAATAACCCTCAGGGCAAGGGCTTAATTTAGAAGAACTCAAAGAGAGTCCCTGTATAATCTTGGGCACATGGGGTCTTTAATTTGTTTTTCTTCTATTTAACAATATCTGTGATTCAAGCTGGTTGTACATGTGGAACATCCTGTCCCTTGTGATCCTCAGGGACAGGAGAATTTGTAAAGCAGGGGAAAATCAACTGGCTCATAGCATAGATTAAAATAGTAAAAATTAGATGAAATAAAATGAGACTGGCACTTATGCTTCTTCAAATATCACCTGGCAGCCGGGCGTGGTGGTGCACACTTGCAATCCCAGTGCTTGGGAGGCTGAGACAAGAGGATCACACATGTTTGAAGCCAGTCTCAGCTACTGAGTGAGGCTCTCAGCAACTCAGTGAGACCCTGTTTCCAAAAAAGTATAAAACAGGTTTGGGAGTATAGCCCGGAGGTAGAAAACTCCCAGGTTTTACTTCCAGTACCACCAAAAAACCAAAACAACAACAGAAACAAAAAACAAATATCACCTGGCTATAGTAGTCACACAAGATAGGTAGCTAGTCCTTCCCTAGCCAGTCTTCTTCTTCTCTCTAATATTTCAATGAATTTAGGCTCTGTTAGAAGTTCTGTTCTGCACTTCCTTCCCTTTCCTTCATTCACTTACCTTCCCTTTGTCTTTCCCCTTTTACTTGCATTGCCTTATCTATTTTCTTGGTCTCACGTGACCACTTCCCAGTTCTCCACCTTTGATCTAGAGTTCTGATGTGAGCCCTAAACCTCCAACTTACCCAGATGTTCCTCACACATCCTGAACGCACTCTAGTACCTAACTCCACCTGCTTTTCCACTTCAAACTTGCTGCTTTTGCTTCATTTTAAGCTATATGGAAGATAGGACATTAAGCAGAAAGAGAGACAGTTTAGGGTTGAAGTTGTGGTCCAGGATCCCTTTCTTGTATGAATAAGTAGAAAGAAGTAGAGGTAGAGACTGTAGAGTTAGATGGAATAAAGAGAAATCTTTGTGTTAACTGATTTCATATTAAATTCATGACCACTAACATTGGCTGGTCCCTCAGTGCTGAGTGATACATTTCTTTGGTCCATTCTGTTACTCTTTATACCTTCCCCTCTTTTTTCAACACCTCTTCCTTCAGTTCATCTCTAGCAGTCATTGACCTTCTCTAGCAAACAGAAGACAACTCCCATACCTAAACTCACTTATATTATGAAAGTGCCCATATTTTTTCTTTTCTCTCTTGTGACTATGAAAGAACCATCTCTGCTCCTATCTAAGGCCAACCCATCTGTTTATGCTCTACTTCCCAGCAGCTCTAGGTTGTTCAAGGATATTGCTCTAACAATTCTCACTTTTATCTCCTGAATCAGTGAAACTTTACTAGCTCATTCCCACCACTGTATGTATATAACTATTATAACTCACATCTTAAAACTTTTCTTGACACCAGTTCCCCTACATATATGGCTACAATTATCCGCTCTCCTTAGCAAAATTCCTCTAAAAGCTGTCTCTACTCACTGTCATCAATTCTCTTTTGAACCCACTCCAATCAGGCTTTTGCCTCCATCACTCCACTAAAACTTTGTTAATAAAAGTCACCAGTGACCTCCATTTTGTTACATTAAGGAACCTCTTCTTTTTTGTGGTTCTAAAGATAGAACTCAGGGGTATTCTACCTCTGAACTCTACCTCCAGCCCTATTTTATTCTTTTACTTTGAAATAGAATCTCACTAAGTTGTAGATGGCCTCACTAAGTAGCTGAGGCTAGCCACAAACCTGAATTTCAGCCTCCCAAATGCTGGGATCACAAGCCCTTGACTCCATGAAACTAAGGAATAATTTTTTTTTGGTGGAACTGGGGTACCTTGAAACCCTCCTACCTCTGGGCTATACTCCCAGACCTATTTTTATATTTTTTATTTGGAAACAGGGTCTCTTAAGCCAGCACGGCTGGCTTCGAATGTACACTATCCTCCTGTCTCCGCCTCCCAAGCGCAGGGATTACAAGCATGCACCACCACGCCCAGCTAAGGAATAACTTTTTATCCTTTGCTAGATTCATCAGCAATGAGGAACTCAATGTTTAATGAGATACTTTCTTTATTTGAAGGTTATCATTCCTTCTTAGTTGTCTGGGATAATTCCTCTTCCTCTTTTTGTCCTCTAATCTCTGTGGCTCTCTCTAGGGCTCAATCTCAGAATTCCTATTTTCTACTTACACATGTTTTTGGCAATATAATCTGCTTTTATGGCCTCAAATGCTAACTATGTAATGGTGATCTCCATTTTATATTCTCAGCCCAGACCTCTTACCTAATTTGCCGATTGATACTTCCAAAATTGAATTCCTTATCTTTACCTGCAAAACTTTTGTGCCTAAAGTCTTTCATAATTTTTCATAATTGTATCCTCCCCCTACCCTGTTTTTTCATTTTGCTCTAGCCACAGTGGTTTCTTGGATATTCCTATAACGTACCCATTTTGTTTCTGCCTACAGGCCTTTCTCCTTGTTACTTGGGAAAAGATAGATCCTGGAAAGATCTTCCCCATGTATCAGTATAGTTTGTTCTCTCAATGAATGAAGGAATTGAAAAATGAGTGGATGATTACCTCTTGAAACTTTCATAGTACCCAAGTTTATAAAACAACTTTTCTTTTTTTTTATATATACTCCCTGAGCAGTTTAAACTCTCACCTGTAAGTTCATGACTCCTGAATCTCTAGTTCTAGCCCAGTTATCTCCACAGAACTCCAGATTAAAATCTCTAACTGGCAACTGGCAGAGCAACTGCAAAAGACTATGAAAAAAGCACAGTATATAACCTTCCTGATTCTGTGCTCACCAAACCCCACACCAGACTGGAGATGACATGCTTTGTTCTTCATACCAACACACAAGCTGTCAATCCACTGACCATATCTTATGCTTAGGTTTTATTATACCCGCAGAATATACTTGTTAAATGTTCACACAAAATTAAAAAAATAGCTGGCTGTAGCACTGCATGATAGGTATCACTTTTTGAATGTTCTACTGGCACCTCAAAACTACTCCCTCCAAAACAAACTCCTTATCTTCTCTTCTTCCACAGTGAATTTATTCTTGTTCTAGATTTCCAAATATCTGTTAAAGTTTGGGTGTATAGCTTAATAGAGTATGTGCTTAGCATGCTCAAGTGCCTGTATTTAATCCCCAGCACCACACACACACACACACACACACACACACACACACACACACACACACAAATATATATATATCTGTAAATGACATATGGTTTCCCCAATCATTCAAGCTCCAAACCTCAGGAATCTTTTTCTCATTCCATCTTGACACTTAAAGGCAGATTTTCAGGTTATATCCATTCCATCCCCATAGAAAAAAATTTCCCCTTTGTGTCCTTAGAACTTATTGTCTGCCCTTGACTATAATTATCCTAAGTAGTTCTGAGAGCTGCTCAGCAAATAGCTAGGAAAATTGTAGCTACAGATTGGTAATTATCAGTGTAAACTGTTAAGCAAACTTAAATATAAAAACTAGGAAACACTGTAAAAAGAATTTCTTCTGTCTATATCCTAGTCTAAGTAGGAATGAAGTGTGTAGAATGAATTAAACATCTTGAGAGTATTGAAGTGGGAACTCAAAAACACATTCCCATTTTGTTGATCAGCCTATTAAGCCACACTTCAACACTTTTTTTATTTCTTTCTTTTTTGGTACTGGAGATGAAATCCAAGGGCATTCTACCTCTGAGCTACACCTTCAGCATTATTTTATTATTTATTTTGTTTTTTATTTTATTTTATTTTTTTGTGGTACTGGGGTTCCTGGAAGCCCTTCTTCCTCCGGACTACACTCCCAGACCTATTTTATATTTTTGAAACAGGGTCTCTTACACCAGCGCGGCTGGCTTCGAACCTGCGCGATCCTCCTGTCTCTGCCTCCCAAGCGCGGGGATTACAAGCATGCGCCACCACGCCCGGCTTATTATTTATTTTGAAACAGGGCTTTACTAAGTTACAGAGGGCCTCACTAAGTAGCTGAGGCTGGCCGCTGGCCAAGAATCTGTGATCCTCCTGTCTCAGCCTCACAAATACTGGGATTGCAAGCATGCACCACGATGCCTGGCTTTTTCTCACATTCAAATTTTCTGAACTTTTATTTTCATATCTCAAAAAATGAGGTTATTGAACTGTATGAACTCTCAAATTTATTTAATCTGACAGTCCAAGTTTCTAAGCCTTTTTCTCAAAATCACACCTAAAATCAGAGAAAAGAAAGAGAAGGGGGTGAATGCTTGTTAAGTATTCCCCATGTACCAGATTCTATATTTATTGTATAATTTGCTACTTTTGACAACTCTGTGAGGTAGGTACTTAGTTGAAGAAACTGAAGTTCATTTAATTGAGGGGAGGTCACACAATAAGAGTTTGGGCTTATTCCCAGAATCTCTTTGCTTTGAAATAGCATCTTCCAAACCAAGACTTAAAACTTGTTCTTGTGATATTTTTCACTTAGTTGCCTTTCTTTGATCCTAAGACACAACATAATTCATTTTCAAATCAAGTGCACTGAACCAATCTTCTAAGCATCATTTGTAATTATTTGGACTCTGGAGTTTTCTTTTCCTCTTACAGTACAAATTACTCCTAGCCACATATTACAATAGTCTTCAAGTGAAGTGTTACTTCTAGGAAAAACATAATTATTCATACCTTTGTGGCACCAATAGGATTAATCGTGGAGAAGGATAATTAGGATGTTAAGTAATACCATTTATAATATAATTGAGGTAAAATCATTGATAACTTTCTAAGAGAACATACACTTCTCTCCTGTTCTCTGACTCCTGGAAAAACTGTTGGAAAAGTTCACCTTTAGGTGATAAAGCTTAATTACATGCAATGGTGTTAGATCTACCAGATGAGTGAGGAAATAATCTACCTGTTTTTGAGGCATTTTGGAACTTTCTTTCATGCCATAGTTTGATAATTTTTTTTAAATCAATGGATTGATTAGCAGAATTTCTAAAATGCTGTAAAATCTCAAAACATTTATTAATTAAAAATGTAGTCATGTATCTGGATTTCTATTTTTTGATCCATGGAAACAAATGATCATTGTTATTAAAATAATGAAGAGTAGCATACATAAAGCAATACTAATCATTAAAGTCTTTCCTCAGATTAGTTTTTATGATAGTAGCATTACACAGCAGGAGCCCTAGAGAGGAAAACATAGAAAAAGTAAACTTTGATGAGAAAAAGGGAGATTATGAAGTTTGGGCAATGGTTCCAGTTGCTACAGCTTAATTATTCTATTATTTAATTCACATTCCTGTCTTTCCAGGACCATGTCCTTCCCTTCTATACAGATAGCAGACTTTTTTGTGCCAATCATTGAAAGAGAAATGGTCTGAAAATTGGATATTGATATGATGATGTTTGTTGCCTGGAAGGAATAAGGCATTTTGATTGGAGAAATTAGTGTACATGCAAAGGGATTAGGGTTCACTTGTTCCTTAACCTAAAGTACCATGTAATGGAAAATACTACTGTTTGATAGTATTATTAGGCTGTAAAAAGGGGTCATTTGAAGGGCAGTGGACTTTATTTTTAAGTCTCTCAGCAATACAAAGATAACTGATGCACAGACCAGTTATACTTATTAATGATCATAGTTCCTGAAAGGAAAGATGTATCATGAAGAATCACTGTGGCACCCTTTCTAAGCTACAGTACTACTGTGAGTGATTTTGTCCTGGATAGAGTAAAATCCACAATAGGAAAACAGTAGTACAAATCAGTTGGGGTTTTCAGAAAAGAGATAATAATAGCACAATAGGAAATAAGTTGACACTCTCAAGTCAGATGAAGGAGAACAAGAAAGTGCTTTCAGAGACAAAAGGATAAAGTGAGATAATTGAGTAATTCATGGCTAAGACAGTGTGCCATTAACAATGACTGAAAATGGCTAAAAGCCTCAGCTCAGTTTGAAGATCAATCTTTTGAAAGGAGCAAGACAAGAAAATCAATCATTGACAGTGTGAAAATGTTGCAGATTTGGCAGGAATAAGTATAGGCCAAACTGCTCTGAACTAACTGCTTACTTTCTTCTACTACCTATTCATTCATACCGTTGCTTTTATTTGTGCTTTTCATGTATTTGTACATATGTATTTGTACATAGTTCTACTTTGTTTCATTCATTTATGCATTAAGCATGTAATAAAATTCTCTTATGTAGAAGTTGAAGCTATGAGCACTTTTTTTGGTCGTACTGGGGTTTCTGGAAACCCTTCTACCTCCTGATTACACTCCCAGACCTATTTTATACTTTGTTTTTTAAAATTGCAAACAGGGTCTCTTAAGACAGTGAGGTTGGCTTTGAACCAGAGCGATCCTCCTGTCTCTGCCTCCCAAGCATGGTGATTACAAGCGTGCACCACATTGCCTGGCTGAAGCTATGAGCACTTTAAAAAATAATTAATGGTATACATGTTCCCTGTTCTCAAGGACTTTATGATATTGTTTGGACACAAGAATTTGACCATTAAAAACGGTATTGAAGTATAAAGCAAATTAAATTATATATATTTAAAATATTTAAAATGTACAATATGATAATGTGGTGTATGTCTACTTTGTGAAGAAATGGCCATCACCAAGTCTATTAATATATGCATAATCTCCCATAATTACTTTTGCTTGTGTGGTGAGAACATTTAACATCTATTGCCTTAGCAACATTCAGTATACAATTACTATTATTAACTATATTTCAATTTTATATATTAAATAGCCAGAGCCTATTTATTTTGCATAATTAATCCTTTATACCCTTTAAGCAACATCTCTTTTAGGACTTTAGTGATTAACATATTTTGTGCTATGTGTATGTATATGTTTCTATCACACTAAACTCTATATGATGTATGACTACAATGTACCAATAAAAGTATAAAATAATCATTGAAGAATTTAAAATCACATTAAGATGGAAACTTTCTTAAAAGAGTTAAATCATTTCATAAATAGTTATATCGGTAGTATGGCCCAGAATAAACAATTGTTTATTTTTTTCTGTAGAAAAATGTTCTTTAATTTGTAAATTTGAAGCAAAGAGATTAGTGTGAGTTAGAGTTCACGTGGGAGGTAGAATTTTAAGCTGGACCATAGTAGATGGGTATGGATGATGGAGAAAGCAACAGGACCAGATCAGAGACATAAATTATAAAAAGCACACTTGGTAGCTGTAAATAGAAATGTTTGATGAGCTGTGAATGGGGAGATTTTTCAATTTTATCTTGGACATATTGACTTTAATTCTATAGGGCTTTTTGTGTAGAATAATGACACACTTGACTTTATATCCTCTTTGGTCACTTAAGAATGTAAGTATATCCATTTTATACACCAGCTCAGGTTTGAAAAAACTTTATTTTAAGGTGAAAAAATTAAGTAAAATTAAGGTATTTTTAAATTTTTTATTAGTGCAATATATTCACACATCATATTGGGGTAAAAAACTCATGTGGATATACATGTACACATAACTGGTTTAACCCCTACCCAATTCCTACCCCATTCCCTCCCCGTCCCTCCCTCCCTTGCTTGGCTTAGCGGTTGACTTTGATATGTTTAAGTACATTATGTGTTTTACAGATTTTCCTTCTTCCCCCTTCTGTTCTCCTCTTTTAGGTTGTCTTGTTTGCTCCAAAGATTTCCTTTTTCATCTAGAGTTCCTCCTATGATCCATTTCTCCCTAGCTCTCACATATTAGGGAAAGCATCTGATTTCTTATTTTTTGTAACTGACTAATCTCACTTAGCATAATGTCCTCCAGTTCTATCCATTTCCCTGAAAATGATGTAATTGAGTTTATTTGATGGCTGAGTAAAATTCCATTGTGTACATATCCCACGGTTTTGTAATCCATTCATCTGTTGATGGACATTTTGGCTGGTTCCATAGTTTGGCTATGGTGAATTGTGCAGTTATAAACATAGATAGACATGCATTAGTTTGGTAGTTTGGTTTCTTTTCTTTTGGGGAGATACCAAGAAGTGGTATTGCTGGATCAAATGGTAGATTTGTTCCCATTCTTCTGAGGATTCTCCATACTGTTTTCCAAAGTGGTTGCACTAATTTGTAATCCCACCAACAATGTCTTAGAGTTCCCATTTCTCCACATCCTCACCAGCCTCTGTTATTGTTTGTGTTTTGAATGATTTCCATTCTAGTTGGAGTTAGGTGAAATCTCAGGGTAGTTTTGATTTGCATCTCTGTGATTGCCAGTGATGTTGAGCATTTTTTCATGCATTTATTGGCCATTTGAATTTCTTCTTTTGTGAATTGTCTATTTAGTTTGCTTACCCATTTTGTTATTGGATGCTTTGTTTTCTTAGTTCTGAGTTTCTTAAGTTCACTGTATATTCTAGATATTAGTCCTCTATTGGAGGTGTAGGTGGCAAAAATCTTCTCCCATTCTGTTGGCTCTCGATTGAGGTTCTTGACAGTTTTCTTTGCTGAACAGAAGCTCTTCAGTTTCATGCAATCCCATGTATTGTAGTCGTCTTTTAATTTGTTGTGCCTTTGGGGTCTTGTGAGAAAGTGTTTATCTGTACCTATGTGTTATAGTGTTGGACCTATGCCCTCTTCAAGTAGCTTCAAGGTCTCTGGTTTGATTTCTAAGTCTTTGATCCATCTTGAATTGACTTTGGTACAGGGTGAAAAAGTGGGATTAATTTCCAATTTTCTGCATATGGTTAACCAGTTTTGCCAACACCATTTGTTGAACAGGCTATCTTTTTTCCAGTGTATGTTTTTGGCCCCTTTTTCAAAAATCAATTGGCTGAAAGTGTGTGGACTTGTTTCTGGGCCTTCTATTCTGCTCTATTGGTCTATGTATCTGGATTTTTTTTGCCAGTACCATGCTGTTTTTATTACAATGGCTTTGTAGTATAGTTAAAGTCATGTAATGTGATTCATCCTGCATGATTTTTGTTGCTGAGAACTACCTTGGCTATTCTGGGCTTTTTGTTATCCCAGATAAATTTAAGGACTAATTTTTCTACGTCTGTGAGGAATGATCTTGGTAGTTTAATGGGCATTGTGTTAAATATGTAGATCACTTTTGGAAGGAAGGCCATTTTAATGATATTTCTTCTGCCAATCTATGAATATGGAAGATCTTTCCATCTCCTAAAATCTTCTTCAATTTCTTTTTTCAGTGTTTTATAATTTTCTTTGTAGAGATCTTTTACCTCCTTGGTCAAGTTTATTCCTAAGGATTTTATTTTTTTGTGGGAAATCCTGAGTGGAAGTGTCTTATGAATTTCTTTTACAGTGGGTTTATGGTTCATGTACAGAAAAGCTTCTGATTTTTCAAGATTGACTTTGTATCCAGATACTTTGCTGATTTTATTGATCAGTTCTTTAAGTCTTTTGGTTGAGTTTGTTGGGTTTTCTAAATATAGTATCATATCATCTGCAAATAGTGAAAGTTTGAGTTCTTCTTTTCCTATGTGTACTCCTTTGATTCCCTTTTCTTGTTTATTGCTCTGGCTAGAGTCTCTAGTGCTATATTGAAGAGAAGTGGTGATAATGGACATCCTTGTCTTTTTCCTGTTTTTAGGGGGGATTCTTGAAGTTTTTTCCCATTTAATATGATGTTGGTGGTGGGCTTATTGTAGATTGCCTTAATGATGTTGAGATATGTTCCTTCTATTCCAATTCTCTGCAGTGTTTTTATCATAAATGGATGTTGAATTTTATCAAATGCTTTTTAAGCATCTATTGAAATGATCATGTGATTTTGTCTTTGATTTTGTTTATATGGTGAATTACATGGATTGATTTTTGTATGTTGAACCAGCCTTGCATCCCTGGGATGAACCTTACCTGGTCATGGTGTATGATTTTCTTTATGTGGTTTTGAATGTGTGTTGCTAGTATTCTGTTTAATAGTTTTGCATCCAAGTTCATCTTGAACTGTCTTTATTCTGTTTGGGTAATAGTGTGATGGTGGCTTCATAAAATGTATTTGGTAGATTCCTTTTTTTTTCTATTTCACGAAATAGTTTGAGGGTTAGCTCTTCTATAATGGTTTTATAGAATTCACTTGGGAAACCATCTGATCCTGGGCTTTTCTTTGATGGTAAGCTCTTTATTGCTGTTTCAATCTCTTTGTTTGTTTTCGGTTGGTTTAAGTGTTCTATATCTTCTTGACTCAGTTTAGGAAGGTTGTATTTATCTAGGAATTTGTCAGTTTCCTTCGATTTTCCATTTTGTTGAAGTATAGTTTTTCAAAGTAGTTTCTGATAATTCTCTGGATTTCTACACTGTCAGTAGTAATGTCTCCTATTTCATTTCTCATCTTCATAATTTGGGTTGATTCTTTTTTTGTTAGGTTGGGTAGTGTTTTATCTGTCTTGTTAATTTTTTCAAGAAACCAGCTTTTGGTTTTGTTGTTTTTCTATTATATTTTTTATTCTCTATTTCGTTAATTTCTGCTCTAATTTTAATACTTTTCTGTCTTCTCCTGGCTTTGAGGTTCAATTGTTCCTTCTTTTCAAGGGCTTTGAGGTGTGTTGTTAGGTTATTTGTTTGAAGATTTTCTGTTTTACTTATGTGAGCACACAGTGCTATAAATTTTCCTCTTAATGCTACCTTCAAAGTGTCCCAGAGGTTTTAATATGTTGTATCTTTATTTTCAATTGTTTATAGAAATTTCTTGACTTTACCTCTTACATCTTCTATGACCCATTATTCATTCAGAAGTGTGGTGTTCAGTCTCCAAATGTTTATGTTGTTTTTCTGGGTCTTCTCATAGTTGATTTCTAGTTTCATTCCATTATGATCTAAAATGACACAGGGAAGTATATAATATTTTTAAAATTTGCTAGTGCTCATTTTGTGTCTCAGGATATGATCTATTTTGGAGATGGTTCTGTGAGCAGCTGAGAAAAATGTAAACTCTGCTGTAGTTGGGTGAAATATTCTATATGTGTCCAATAGGTCCATTTGGTTCTGAGGCATATTTACTGACCATTTGTCTGGAAGATCAGTCTAGTGTTGTGAGAGGTGTGTTGAAGTCACCAAGTATTATTGTATTGGGATTTATGTGTGACTTCATGTCACAAAGAGTTTGATTTATGAAAGTAGCCTCACCTATGTTTGGGCATAGATGTTTTTATTATTATTTCGTCTTGCTGGATTATTCCTTTTACAAATAAAATATGACCTTCTTTGTCTCTTATAATAAGTTTGGGTTTGAAGTCTAACTTGTCTGATATCATAATTGCTCCTCCTGCTTGCCTTCTAATTCCATTAGCATGGATTACCTTGCTCCAGCCCTTTACCTTGAGTTTGTTCCTATCTTTACTTGTAAGGTGTGTTTCTTGTAAACAGCAGATGGATGGAATCTGGTTTTTAATCCTTTTTGCCACTTTATGTATTTTTATTGGGGAATCGAGGCCATTTACATTCAGTGTCATTATTGGGAAATAATTTTTAATTCCTAACATGTTATGATTTTATTTCTGTTTGAGATACTGTTTATTCTTTGCTTAGTTGTCTGCTGGATGGGAAATCTTATATCTTTGGTTCTGGCGTGTATTACCTATTTCTTTTTTGTAGTTAGTCTCCTTGAGTATTTTCTCTAGTGCTGGTTTTGAAGAAATAAATTCCTTCAGTTTCTGTTTGCCATGAAAGCTTCTGATTTCCCCACCTAATTTGATAGTTTTGCTGGGTAGGAAATTTTCGGCTGGAGGTTGTTTTCTTTCAGGATTTGGAATATGTTACTCCAAGCCCTTCTGGCTTTCATGACTTGGTTTGGGAATTCTGGAGTGATTCTACTAGGTTTGCGTCTGAATGTCACTTGGCCTTTTGTTTTTTTTTGCCTTTAAAATTCTCTCCTTGGCTTTCACATTAGTCATTTTGACAATTATGTGGCATTGGGATCCTCTTCTCTGATCCTGTCTAAAGGGAGTTCTATAAGTTTCCTGGACCTGTGTATTGACCTCTTGCTCTATGTTTGAAAAATTTTCTGCTATTACTTCCTTGAAGAGATTATTGATCCCTTTGGTTTCACCTTCTTTTCCCTCCTCTATTCCAATTATTCTTAGGTTAATTTAGCTCTCTTAAAATGGGCCCATATTTCTTCAGTGTCAAACTCCTGCTGTCAGATTTTTTCCCCTAAATCATAAACTATCCATTCATGTTTTGAGTGATCATCTTCTAGAAGCGAGATACTATTCTCCATGTGGTGTAATCGAATGTTTATTGAATTGAGACCTTTACTTCAATGATTGCATCTTTTATTTCTTTTAGACTCTCTCTGAATTGTTTTCAAAGGTCCTGTATTAGTTTTACAGTTATTTTCCAGATTTGATTTTCTAGAGATCGCTGAATTTTTGTGTTTTCAGGTTCTGATGTTGTGGGGTTGTGGACATTCATTGCTCCATTGTTTTTCCTCTTTCTCATGATTTCAGAAGTTTGTGCCTTCTCTGGGGTCTTCCCTGGGTCACTACGACTTCACTTAGGGTGCTCTGGATCTTGAGTCTGTGGTAATCTCAGTCCCCACTACACCTTTACTGGGTTGTATCACAAAGTCTCACACCCAGGGAGTCAATTGAGGCTGCTTGAGATCTTGGGGGTGCCAGGCTGGTGTTCCCCCATGGGGAGCTGCAACTAGGGTGTGATTGATATCTTTCTCACCACCACTCCCCCACTGGGTTGGACTGCAAAATCTCTGACTCAGGGAGACTATCAAATCTTCACAAGTCCCTGGGGGAGCAGTACTGGGATTTCTCCTCTCAGGGCCACAATTTGCCTCACAGTTGTTGAGTGCACTGATGTGTAGCTGTTGTGGACTTGGTAAACTTGCTGCCGCCGCCGCTGGCAATATAACACCACTGTCATGCCCCCGGCCATGAGGTTGGCATATTTCTTCTCTGGTTTTGAGCTCTGCTCTGAGTCCCTGGAGTGTGTGCTGAGCCCTGGGAGCTTTAGATGCTCCTTGCACTGAAAAAGCTGCTGAATTATACCTGCCTGTTCTGCAGCTGCTCACCTCAGCTCCCTGTCCATCCCTCCTCTCTGGAGCCTGGTGGGTTGTTGAGTGTGCTGATCTGGAACAGTCTGGTGAACTTGCCGCTGCTGCCGGCAGTATGGCACTGCTGCTGCACCATCGGCCATGAGGCCTGCGTATCTCCTCTCTGGTTTTGGGGTCTTTTCTGAGTGTCCCTCCTCTCTGGAGCCTGATGCTGCGAGGGAAGATGGCGCTGGCGCAGCTCTGCCATGGCAATGCGGGCTGGTTTCTTTTTTGGTATCTGGTTGTTCTTGTAGCCCTCTATTTCTCTCCCTTGTATTTACAGTTTTTATTTCTCTGCCGATGTTGTTTTCTGGCTATGAAAACACTGATTTCGTAGTAATAGAGATCAATTGTTAGTGGGACTTGTAAACGCTGCTTTTCTCCATCGCTATCTTCCAAAATTAAGGTATTAAGGAGTGTTTTCCAGACTTTTGTCTTCAGTATATATGTGGCCAATTATAGCTTAAAATTAATTTTTCACAGTTGAGGGAATTACAGTGACATTCTCCATGACCTAAGCATGCCGCCTTGCCATTTCTTTAACCAGGTGAAATCTCATGATAAAAGAAGCTTTTGTTTAACAAAGCAATTTTTAACTTCTATGGAAAATAACTATCTGTTTGTAACAAATGGCAGAACAATCATAAATGAGGAACATTCTTTTACCCTATCATATGAGAACAGAACTTTAAGGTAAATAATAGTGCCAATATAGTCACAGTGTCATATGATTAGAATTCTATTTTAACACGTCTCACCTGGGTCATTATAAGCAAATGTATTTGATTATCTAGGTATTAATTTATTCATCTATAGAATGGATAGAAGCATTCATATGTCATAGAGTTTAGGATTAATGGACATCAGGAGTCACTTGCCTGTAATCTCAGTACTTTGGGGGCTGAGACAGAAGAATCACAAATTGGAGGACAGCTTCAGCAAGTAGTGAGACTTTCATAAATCTAGTGAGTCTTTGTTTCAAAATAAAAAAAAATTATAAAGGGGCTAAGGACATAGCTCAGTGGTAGAATGTCCCTGAGTTCAATCCCCAGTACCAAATAACAAAACAAAACAAAACAAAAAGGTTTCAGCAGAATCTGATTTATAGTAAGCATTAAATAAGTCCTCCCATTTGTTGAAAGTATTATTGACAGTTTTGAGTTCCTAGTGCATGGAAGGTAAAAGAATGAAGAGATTAAGATAAAAGGATAACTTTTGTAGCTAATCCACCTTCACTTGAATACCAGTTGTGCTTTGTGACCTTGATAACGTAGCCTAACTTTCTATATCTAAATCTCCTCATTTGCAAAAGTGAAGACAATAGTGGTGCTATGGTTAGATATAGAATGTTCCTTGAAGAGCTCATATATGAAATTTCAAAATTGATATAATTAAGTCATAAGAGTTGTAATATCATCAGGGTGTGAAACCAATGTAATGCACTTATCTGTGTGGTAACTAGCAGGCAAGTGGAATATGGCTGGAAAAGGTGGGTCACTAGCTAAGTAGCCTTAGAGACTGTACTTTTGTCTTTGAATCCCCTTATTTACTTGTGTTTTTTTTGCTTCTGGCCTCCGTGATATGAGAGCAGAGCCCTTGTGCTCTCCCTCACTTTGCTTACTGCTACCATGCCCTAATCTCTACAGACCCGTCTCACATGGCGTGAACTCTGAAATCTCAAAAAACTGTGAGCAAATAAATCTTCCTTCCTTTAAGTTTTATGATTAGTTGTTTATTGATTATAGCAGTGAGAATATTGACCAAGACAAATGGTAACTCATATTTGTTATGAGGATTAATAAATACATGTAAAGAGTGCAAGAACACTGACACATAGAAAATTTCAGTAAATGTTGACTACTATTAGATTCCAGGCACTGTGGTGAAAGTTTTATGTACTTTATCTCATTTAGTTCTCAAACACCCAATGGGGTAGGTGTTAGTATTATTAATTGAGGCTAATAGAATTTAAATACCAGTCTAAAGTCACACCAATAGCAAATAATTCAAATCCAGATCTGTCTGGCTCTAAAGGCCTTACCCTTTTAGCCACTGCTCTGTGGTACAAATTGCTTGTCACAGGAAGAACAGTTCCATGGGTGAATGGGAAAAGTAGGACAACTGATCTGGAGGGGAAGGTAAATTTGATATGAGATACATTGAGTTCAAGAGGCTGAAGGGAGATTTTAGGGATGAATATCTTGCTGTTTCCTGTGAAAAGCTGTGTTCCCTTTAGCAGTAAGCAGTCTGTTCCAAGACCATTCTGTAAGCACTTCAGAGGATTTGCAGTACTTAATTAGAAAACTTGGGCAGTATTTTAAAATAGCAATAACACAGACTTCTACTTTAAAGGGAAGTAAGTTTATGAAGAGATGTGTTAAAAAGAACAAATCTCATGACTGAGAAAGGTCAGTCAAGCCAAATAGAAAATTAAGAATCATACAGGAAGCAAGGTTTGGAACACAAAAGAGCAAAGATAGGTGGCATTAGAGAAGTCTGATAGGTCATATCTGCAGTTACAGAGTAGGACTGAAAAGACAGGGAGCCAGCAAGAAGCAAAGTTCTTATGTATTTAAGCACCTAGCATTACTTGTTTATGGTATACCTTTACATATGATCTTGAATTACAGATGAATTTCTATTTTTTGTTTTGTTTTAGTGATTGCAATATGAAATTCTACTTTTTATTTATTTTATCCCTAGAAAGTATTCATAACTAAATATAAATATCCCTAAAATTGGGATAATAATCATACCTAAAGCTAATAGAGTATATATCATGAGCCAGACCCTATTCTTTGTGTTTTACTTACATTAAGTCAATTAATCCCAACAACATGTTATATGAAAGATTCTATTATTATCCCCACTTTACAGATAAGTAAACTGAGACGCAGGGAGATTAAAGATTTACCAAGATCAGACAGCTGATACGTGGCAGAGCTCAGTTTCAACCCAAGCAGTTTGGTATCAGCACCTACAAATTAATTACCACATTACGCTGGCTCATTGGGCTATTTTTTGCCACTAACATTTTAGTTTGATCTATTTGTTCTACTTTTTTCCAGTGTGATAAATTGGTCAAAGATGAGGAAAGACAATCTTGCGGACAAAATTCAAATGTGGGAACCAACCACAGAAGGTAATCAAGTTATTGGCCTCCCTCCAGAGCAGGAAGTTGTAGTTAAAGTGAGAGTATGCCAGATAGACCAGCATTGGACCAGCCTTTTAATTAATTGTAGGTTTTTTTTGCCTATGAATGGCTATGATTGGTTCTTTTAACAACTTCTTCTTTAAGAGTATTCTACATTGTTTTAGAGCACTACCTATGGAGACAGATAAACTGGAGTTCAAATGCAAGCTTTGACATATGGTAACTGTATAACCTGTGTGAGGTACTTAAACTTTCTATGCATTAATAACACTGCTAAAATGAATAGAAAATTTATACCAATATCACAGTATTTTTGGAGAGAAAAATTAAAATTAAATTAAATCAGTGCTTTTAAAACTAGTACAAAGTAAGCACAGTTCATACTGCTGTTATATTTTCTGAAGTGATTTGGGGAGCCTTGATATTTTATTTCCAAGCCTTACTTAATAGTCACTCTTTCATTTTCCTGTCATCTTTCGGAAGGCCTCTAAGGTCTCCATTCATTTGTCTCAATAGATTTTTCTTTCTCCTACATTTGGCTTTCAGTTTAAAGAAAGAGGGCATTTATTTAGACCAGTCAACCTTTTGACAGACTCTACCATATTTCTTGCTAAAATGTATCAGTTAATTCAATAATTTTGTTCAAGGACACAAATGAAAGAAAACATGAACAAAAAGAGATATTAAAAATGTGCCAAGATGGCTTTCCTTTCTTCCTTTCTTTTTTTTTTTTTTTTACTTTACTTCTCTTTCCTTTTCTTTATTTATGAGGTATTGAACTCAGGGGCATTTTGTCTCTGAGATACACACCTTCATCCCTTTTTATTTTGTTGTTTTTATTTTGAAATGGGATCTTGCTAAGTTGATAGGATGACATCTGTATTAATACATCATTGTCCCAGTTATAATCTAAAAGATTTATCATGTAACTTAGAGGAAAGAATATATATTTTTTCTGGTTTTGGGTTCAGTCCATGTAAGACTGAGTACCATAGATCACAGGGTATGGTGATGTTAAGCAGAGAGAGGGAGAGCACAGGCTTCATTACTTACATAATGGAAGATAGAAGCAATAGAATAAGCCAAGGTAGGAGGAACCATATATCATCCTTTAGGCTATACCACCAGTGACCCACTTTCAGCCACATATTACCAGCTTGGCCTACCACCCAGATAAGTTCATTATAATGGGCTTATCCACTGCTGAGATTATAACTGAGCCCTGCTTCCAACATTGCCACCCCACTTTCATTAGATCTAAGAGAGAAATCTGTTTCCAAACTACTACAGTTGTCAACCTGCAACCCTCCTGTTTTAGCCTCCCAAGTACTAGGACTATAGGTGTATGCCACTGAACACAGCTGCAGTCCCTATTTTCTTAATGAATGCTTTCCCAAAGTAGGATCTGTAGAACACTAGTCTCATGAGATGCTCCTTGGGGAGAAATGGCTTAATTTGTCAAAAACATTGGGAAATAGAGCATACTATATATTCTTCTTAGTGAGCTATACTCTTCACTAGTCTATTAAAAGTGTTAGATAGTTCTGTAGTAAGGAAATATGTTTTTTCCCCTGCAGTATCAGGAATGGAACCCAGGGGAATTCTACCTCTGAGCTATGCTCCCAGCCGTATATTTTAGTTTTTTCTATATTTTTTTTTATTTTTTGAAACAGGGTCTCACTGAGTTGCAAAGGGCCTCGCTAAGTAACTGAGGCTGTCTGTGAACCAATGTCCTCTAGTCTCCGCTTCACAAATTCTGGGATTACAAGTGTGTGTCAACAAGCCCAGCCCAGGAAATTTGTTTTGATCAAGAGAAAACACAAACTATTAAAAATAATTTGACCTCAGAATTTCTTTTCTCTTTTAGAATGAGAAATTACCTGGATGCAATGGCCATTCTCAAGAATGCTACTAGGCAAGCTATCCTGTAGGTCATAGATGAGAGAAATTCACATGCCAAATTAGAATTATTGAACCATGTAGTTTATTGAGCTCATTAAAAATATTTACTGAGAAGCAAAGAAAAATATATGGGTCCATTCACATACTGAAAATAAGGGTCTACTAACACAGATCATAAGTTCATTAACCCAAATCTACCAAAGTGGTTTCAGATAATAATAACAAATAATAACCACTTAATGAGTGTTAGATATCATTATATACATTCTAGATATACTTAATACATCACTATTTGTGTATAGTTTGTGGTAGAGAAATTAATAAAACCTTCATTTCATAAAACAGACATCTGTTTTTTCTAAATCAGTGGTTTGAGCACTTAAACTTTCTCATTTTAATTATCCATGTAGGTTTCATTTGAAAGGAAATAAATGCAGGGCATGGTGGCACACGTTTGTAACTCCACCCTAGGGAGGATGAGACAGGAGGATCGTACAGGTTCGAAGCCAGACTCAGCTACTTAGTGAGGCTCTCAGCAACTTAGTGAGACCCTGTTTCCAAATAAAATATAAAATAGGTCTGGGAGTATAGCTTGGAGGAAGAAAGCCTCTGAGTCCCCCCCCCCCCAGTACCACTACCAAAAAAAAAAAAAAAGAAAGGAAATAAGTAATCAGACTTTGGTGGTAAAGATTCAGCTAGATTGAATATTGAATATATGACATAATTTCACTCCAAGAGTTCCCCTTATTCCTTGGGTTCAGCAAAAGTTTCTGGTATAATTCATATGAGAGTAAAGATGCTCTACCAAGATCAGGGGATTGAGTGAATCTACATGTTATGGTTTAGAATGGCTTCTAAAAAGATCATGTATTGAAAGTATGGTCCCCACTGGAGGAAAGTTCAGAGGTGGGGCATGGCTATAAGAGGTGGGCCTCTGGGGGCATGATTTTGGGGACTATAAATGTTCCTAATAGCCTAATCTTGAACTCAGGTTTCCTCTATTATGCAGTGTCACTATAATATCTGCCCCAGAGTTGAGGTACTATGGATTATACTACTAAAACCATGAGCCAAACAAACTTTTTCTCCTCTCTATTGCTTATGTCGTGTATTTGGGTCACTGCAAAAGGAAAATGGACTAAATATACTGAATTTAGAAGCCACCTGCCATCTTTCAATACTCATCTCTTAAAAAGTTGTCAACTAGATCTTTATCTTGCAGATAAGAAATTAGAATCATATTCTCTAGTAAATAATCTAACGAGTTTAAGTGTAAAGACCCAAATATTTTAAAGTTTATCAAACCTAAATGCCTCCAAATTACAATGAAAGGGTTTTTTAGGGTTATACAGCTCAAAATAATAGAATTTGAAGCAAGATAATATGATATCTTGGAAGATAGAAAGCAGATAGATTAAGGTTAACTGAATTAACAAACCTGAGAAAGATGAAACAGATTTGTATTGGAAAAAGCTGAATGCCAATATGAGTTATCCTGTGGAATTATCAAAAGTATGACAACTGCAGTAACCATGTACCTCTGGGACTTGGGACAACATGGAAGTTATAATAAGGAAGATTGTTTGAAAACTGTTAAAGAGCTAGATCCCCTAGATGTGCTCTCTTACTCCACACTTCTAAGTGGCTGTCGTTTTCTACCTCATCAGAAAACTAGAAATTTATTCTCTAGAGATCTCTGGATTTTGGGATGCCATAAGAGCTGGCAGCTTAAATATTGTAAGGAATTTGGGAGTAAGTTAAATGAATTCAGAATGCTGAATGCTGAATACCAGCCTTTCATTTCTCTAGGCTCTTTATAGAAAAATTATCTAAAAATTGAAGATAATGCTAAAAGAGTATAGCACATTATTTTGATGTTGTATGAAGCCCACCCAATGATGATTTAATTATCTAGACAAATATACCATTATTTGATGTTACTATTTATACTAAGAGCTCAGACTCTGAAATTTTATGTCAACGTGCATACTTTACCATGGAAAGGTACAAAGAATTTTTGTTCAGTAGAAAAAATAACTCCAGATATTATTGATTTTATTGCATTTCTGTACCTCAAATCAGTGCTGTATCTAGCATAATAATCTTATCCTAAAATTCTTTAAAGGACTATAACATTCTGCTCCTTAAAATTTTCTTGAATCTTCTTGACCCTCAATTTGTATGAGAGTCATGTTTTTCATTTTTTGAACATTATACACTTACAGTTTCTAGAATATTGGCCTTTACACCTAAGTATAAAATTGAAAGACTATTTACTGGGAAATTTGACCAGCCAAAGAGTAAAAAGTAAAGATATTGAAATCAAGGATCCCCATAGATGGACCAAGAAGATAACTCTGTGTTAGGATGGACATGTAGTTTATCCTGATTTTTTTTTTTTTTAATTTATTTTTTATTGGTGCAATGTATTCATACATCATAGTGGTATAAATAAGATACTTTTGTAGACATACATGCACACATCGCCCAGTTAGCCCCTACCCGATCCCCACCCCATTCCCTCCCCATCCCTCCTTCCCACGCTTGGCTTAGTGGTTGACATCTAGTATTATAGCAATTTATACAATATTAACATTGATAATCTCACATAACAGTTTCATTTGTCTGGTACCAAACTTTTGATGACTTAAAGATAACATTTCAATATTTCTTTTTGCTTTCTTTCTTACCAGAGAATATTTTTTTTTCTTTTTTTTTTTTTTAGGTGAAACTATCATACATTTATTTATTTATTTTTCAGAAAAAAAATCTATCCTGATATGGAATATGGGCTCTAGATACCCAAAACAGTCTCAAAGAAGAACAAAGCTAGAAGATGTATATTTTCTGATTTCAAACCATATAAAGCTACAATAATTGAAACAGTGTAGTACTGTTCTAAAGGCAGATATATAAACCATTGGAGCTAAATAAAAGCCTAGAGATAAATTCTTCCATACATTGTCAAGTTATTTTTGACAAGGTTTCCATGAACTTTTGGTGGGGGAAATACTAGTCTTTTAACTAAATATTGTTGAAAAATAATAATAAATGAAAAATAATAAAATTGGACCCTTACCTAACACATATACAAATATTAACTCAAAATAGATAAAGGACCTAAATATAAATCTTAATACTATCAGCTTTTAGAAGAAAATCTGGGTCATAAAACCTCACAACATTGAAATTGGAAGTGATTTCTTGGATATGATTTCAATGGCACAGGCAACAAATGGGTAAATAAACTCCCTTAAAAAATAAAAAAATATTGTATATCCAAAGACAATGTAAACAGAGTTAAAAGTTACTGATGCTCTTCCAAGAGTTCCTCCTATGACCCATTTCTCCCTAACTCTCACATATTAGGGAAAGCATCTGATTTCTTATTTTTTGTGCCTGACTAATCTCACTTAGCATAATGTCCTCCAGCTCCATCCATTTCCCTGAAAATGATGTAATTGAGTTTTTTTTGATGGCTGAGTAAAATTCCATTGTGTACATATCCCACAGTTTTGTAATCCATTCATCTGTTGATGGACATCTTGGCTGGTTCCATAGTTTGGCTATGGTGAATTGTGCAGCTATGAACATAGATACACATGCATTAGTTTGATAGTTTGGTTTCTTTTCTTTTGGGTAGATACCCAACAGTGGTATTGCTGGATCAAATGGTAGATTTGTTCCCATTCTTCTGAGGATTCTCCATACTGTTTTCCAAAGTGGTTGCACTAATTTGCAATCCCACCAACAATGTCTTAGAGTTCCCACTTCTCCACATCCTCGCCAGCATCTGTTGTTGTTTGTGTTTTGAATGATGGCCATTCTAGTTGGAGTTAGGTGAAATCTCAGGGTAGTTTTGATTTGCATCTCTCTGATTGCCAGTGATGTTGAGCATTTTTTCATGCATTTATTGGCCATTTGAATTTCTTCTTTTGTGAAGTGTCTATTTAGTTCATTTGCCCATTTTGTTATTGGATGTTTTGTTTTCTTAGTGTTGAGTTTCTTGAGTTCTCTGTATATTCTAGATATTAGTCCTCTATCAGTGGTGTAGGTGGCAAAAATCTTCTCCCATTCTGTTGGCTCTCGATTGAGATTCTTGATAGTTTCCTTTGCTGAACAGAAGCTCTTCAGTTTCATGCAATCCCATCTGATTTTTTTTGTACTAGGTATAGAACCTAGGGATATTATATCTCTGAGCTATACCTCCAGCACTTTTTATTTTTAATTTTGAATGAGGGCCCCACTAGGTTGCTGAGGAGCTTGCTAAATTGCAGAGGCTGGTCTTTAACCTGTAATCCTCCTGTCTCAGGCTCCCACATACTGGGATTACAGGCAGAATGGGACATTTTTGAGAGTAAAAGAATGCCTTATTATAACTATGCTTGGACAATAGACATAATGTGTGTCTGTCCTGGTAATAATAAGACATATGAATACATGATCTGTAGTGAAGCTTTCAAATCAACAATCTCATTCATGATCTTAGAATTTCCAATAAGCTCTTTAGTCTTCCTATATATGAACAGAGAACCAAGAATTAAAAGGATTTGATAGAAAAAGAGTATAATTTGAAAGAGATCTAAACAGAGAAATACAAACTGTGTCTAACTTACACTACTTTGACTTCTGATTTTTGACTTTACAAATGTGACATATAATTAAAACTCATTGGAAATCATTCTTCACATTTTGATTTTATTTCTTGGCTATGGTGAATAGTGCTAGAGTGAACATTGGAGTGCAGACATTTCTTTGACATACAGATTTAATTTCCTTTGGCTATATACTAGGATTGGTTTTGAGGAACCTCAATACTGTTTTCCATAATGGCTGTACAAAATTTAATTCTCACTAACAGGATGCAGAGGTTCCTTTCTCTCTATGCTCATTCTAAACCTATCTTTCATTTTTTAGTAGCTACTCTAGCAGATGTTTGGTAATATGTCATTGTGGTTTTAAATTGTACTTCTTTTATAAAGAGTGATTTAACATATTTTTATATACTCATTGTCCATGTGTATGCCTTCTTTTGAGCACTATTCATTCTGGTCATTTGCTTATGTTTTAATTGTGTTACTTATTTTCTTACTATTAATTTTCTTACAATTAGTTACTTATATATTTTATATTAATCCATTAGATATATATGATTTGTAAATATTTCCTTTCATTCTGTTGTTTTTTTCTTCTATGTTGACCATTTCCTTGACTAAGAGGTAGCTTTTGGTTTGATATAACAATGGTTGTATAATTTTTCTTTTATTGACTGTAGTTTAGGGTTCATATTTAACATATCATTGTCCATCCCAATGTTCTGAAATATTTCTTTAATGTTTCCTTCTAGTTTGATAAAGATTTTTGTAAAACTCTAAAGGTTTATAGTTAATGAACCTGTAGGATCCAAGGACTGGCTAGAGCTGGGAGTAGTGGGAATAAAGATTAAGATCTAATTTATAAAGATTTAGGCTTTCCTTATAACTAGATCAAATACATATATATATATATATCTTTGTAATATATGTAAATTTATATTGTACAAGTATCTGATTTAGCATATATGAGCAAAGTATGTTTTATTCCCCTTTCTTATTGTTTCTCTCTCTCTCTCTCTCTCTCTCACACACACACACACACACACACACACACACACACACATACACACACACACACACACACACACACACACTCACACATACACTATTTTTTTGTCTTTTATTTTTGGTAATGACCAAACACAGGGCCTCAGACATGCAAGGCAAGTGCTTTACAACTGGGCTACATCATAGTCCTCCCTTTTTTAATTTTTGATTCTGGGGATTGAGCCCAGGACTTTGTACCTGCTATATACTCAGCCCTGATTTTTTTTCATTCTCCATGAAAAAAAGATGTTGAGGTTTAATCACCTCAACATCTCAGGTAGTTATTACCGTCAGCAAATCACTTCTCTTCTGCCTATACTAATTTAAGGGTCAGAAGATGCTATGGTTTCTATATGGCTTGAGTGTGTTCTAATAGGCTTCTTAATATGCTGGAAACTTGGTCCCCAGTGTGGTAGTATAGAGGTCTAGAATCTTTAAGAGGTGTGTACTAGTGGGATGGGTTTAAAGTCACTGGAGATGCAGCCCTCAGAAGAGGTTTATATGGTTCTTTCAGGAACCAGAATAGTTCTTAAAAAAGTGGTTTCTCATTTTTCTATGTGATCTCTTTCTCTTGCACACTCATTCCATGATGCTATCTGTGTTGTTGTAATATACCAGAAGGTGTTCACTAGAGCCTTTATGACCATGAGTGAAATCAACTTTTATTTAAAAGGAACCCAGCGACTTCCGGGAAGATGGCGACGGAGGAAAGCGGCACTTACAAGTCCCGCTAACAATCCAACTCTACTACCACAAAACCAGCGCCTTTCAGAGCCAGAAAACACCACCAGCAAAGAAATAAAAACGGTAACTACAAGGGACAGAGAAAAAGGGCTGGAAAAACAAGACACCAGAAAAAAACCAGCCCGAAGTGCCGCGCCCGCGCGGCGCTGAGCGGCCAGAGCCGCAGCGCGGATTGGGGGGAGCCGCAGAGTGGAGCGGCCTGTCGCGTCGCGGAACCGCCAGAGCGGCCGGAGTGGCCAGACCCGCGGTGCAGAGCAGCCGAAGCCGCGGTTCAGAGCAGCCGAGTAGAGCGGCCAGAACAGCCAAGCGGAGCGGCCAGAACAGCCGGAGCAGCCAGAGCCGCAGCGCGGATTGCCTGGAGCGGCCGTGCGGAGTGGCCAGAGCCGCGGAGTGGAGCGGCTGGAGCAGCCGGAGCAGAGCGGCCAGAACAGCTGAGCGGAGCGGCCAGAGCAGCCGAGCAGAGCGGCCAGAACAGCCGGAGCAGAGCGGCCAGAACAGCCGGAGCAGCCAGAGCCGCGTTGCGGAACGGCCGGAGCGGCCGGAGTGGCCAGACCCGCGGTCCAGAGCAGCCAGAGCCGGGCGCAGAGCGGCCGGAGCGGAGCGGCCTACATCTCCCCTAGCAGCACCAGGCTCCAGAGAGGAGGGAGACTCAAAACAGAGCTCAAATCCAGAGAGGAGGTACTTTGGCCTCGCGGCCTAGGACGCAGAAGCAGCGTCTTACTGCTGGCGGCAGTGGTGAGTTCACCGGACGGCCCTAGACCAATCCATTCAACCAGCCACCAGGAGCCTGAGAGGAGCGGTGGACAGCGAGCTGAGGTGAGCAGGTGCTGAACAGCCGGGCGGCAGTCAGCAGTTTTGTTGGTGCAGGGAACATCTAAAGCTCCCAAGGGCCGAGCACAGCACAACTGGCAGGGACTCAGAGCGGAGTTCAAAACCAGAGAAGAAATACGCCGCATCACGGCCAAGGGCGTGGCAGTGGTGCCATATTGCCAGTGGCGGCAGCAGCGAATCCACCAAGTTCACTACAGCTCCATCAGCGCACTCAATAACCGTGAGTCAAATTGTGACCCCTAGGGAAGAAATCCCAGTACTGCGCTCCCAGGGACTTGCGCAGATAGTCTCCCTGGGTCGGAGATTTTAGCAGTGCAGCCCAGGGGGGGAGTGGCAGTGGCAGAGATATCATACCATAGTCACAACTCCCCACTGGAGAACGCCCAACTTGACACTCCCCACGGTCTAAGCAGCCTTGATTGACTCCCTGGGTCTGAGACTTTGTGATACAAACCAGTTAAGGAGTAGTGGTGACTGAGATACCACAGACACGAGATCCAGAGCATCTTAAGTGAACTCGTAGTGACTCAGGGAAGAGCCCAGAGAAGGCACAAACTTCCAAAATCATGGGAAAGAGAAATAACAATGGAGCAGTGAATGCCAACAACCCCACAACATCAGAATCTGATAACACAGAAATCCAAAGATCTCTAGAAGATCAAATTAGGAAAATAACTTTAGAAATAATAGAGGACTTTCGAAAAGAATTTAGAGAGAGTCAAAAAGAGATAAAGGATGCAATTAATGAAGTAAAGGCCTCAATCCAAAGTATAAACAACAGATTAGACCACATGGAGAATAGAATCTCGCTCCTTGAAGATGATCATTCTAAAAACGAACGCATAGTTTCTAATTTAGAAAAAAAAAACCCGACAGCAGGAATCTGACATTGAAGAAATATGGGCCCATTTCAAGAGAGCTAACCTAAGAATAATTGGAATAGAGGAGGGAAAAGAAGGTGAAACCAAAGGGATCAACAATCTCTTCAAGGAAGTAATAGCAGAAAATTTTCCAAACATAGAGCAAGAGGTCGATACACAGATCCAGGAAACTTATAGAACTCCCTTTAGACAGGATCAGAGAAGAGGATCCCCACGCCACATAATTGTCAAAATGACTAATGTGGAAGCCAAGGAGAGAATCTTAAAGGCAACAAAAACAAAAGGCCACGTGACATACAGAGGCAAACCAATTAGAATCACTCCAGACTTCCCAAACCAAGTTATGAAAGCCAGAAGGGCTTGGAGTAACATATTCCAAACTCTGAAAGAAAACAACTTCCAGCCAAAAATTTCCTACCCAGCAAAACTATCCATCAAATTAGATGGGGAAATAAGAAGCTTCCATGACAAACAGCAACTGAAGGAATTTATGTCTTCAAAACCAGCGCTAGAGAAAATACTCAAGGAGATTAACTGCAAAGAGGAAATGGGTAATACACGCCAGAACCAAAGAAACAAGAATTCCCATCCAGCAGACAACTAAGCAAAGAAGAATAAACAGTATCTTAAACAGAAATAAGATCTTAACATGTTGGGAATTAAAAATTATCTCTCTATAATCACACTTAATGTAAACGGCCTCAACTCCCCAATAAAAAGACATAAAGTGGCAAAATGGATCAAAAGCCAGAATCCATCCATCTGCTGCTTACAAGAAACACACCTTACAAGTAAAGATAGGAACAAACTCAAGGTAAAGGGCTGGAGCAAGGTAATCCATGCTAATGGTACTCGAAGACAAGCAGGAGTAGCAACTATGATATCAGACAAGTTAGACTTCAAACCCAAACTTATTAGAAGAGACAAAGAAGGTCACATCTTACTGGTAAAAGGAATAGTCCAGCAAGAGGAAATAGCAATAATCAACATCTATGCCCCAAACATAGGGGCAGCTACTTTCATAAATCAAACTCTTTGTGATATGAAGTCACACATAAATCCCAACACAATAATACTGGGAGACTTCAACACACCTCTCACAATACTAGACCGATCTTCCAGACAAAGGGTCAGTAAAGATGTCTCAGAACTAAAGAACACCATTAACCAAATGGACCTGTTGGACTCATATAGAATATTTCACCCAACTACAGCAGAGTTTACATTTTTCTCAGCTGCTCATGGAACCTTCTCCAAAATAGATCACATCCTGGGACACAAAATGAGCACTAGCAAATTTAAAAAATGTTACATACTTCCCTGTGTAATTTCAGACCATAATGGAATGAAACTAGAAATCAACTATAAGAAGACTCAGAGAAACAACATAAACATGTGGAGACTGAACACCACACTTCTGAATGAAGAATGGGTCATAGAAGATGTAAGAGGTGAAATCAAGAAATTTCTAGAAACAAATGAAAATAAAGAAACAACATATCAAAACCTCTGGGACACTTTGAAGGCAGTATTAAGAGGAAAATTTATAGCACTGAGTGCTCACATAAGAAAAACAGAAAATCTTCAAATAAATAGCCTTATGACACACCTCAAAGCCCTTGAAAAGCAGGAACAATTGAACCCCAAAGCCAGCAGAAGACGGGAAATTATTAAAATTAGAGCAGAAATTAACGAAATAGAGAATAAAAAAACAATACAGAAAATCAACAAAACTAAAAGCTGGTTTCTTGAAAAAATTAACAAGATTGATAAACCATTAGCCAACCTAACTAAAAAAAAGAGAGAATCAACCCAAATTATGAAGATAAGGGATGAAAAAGGAGACATTACTACTGACAGCATAGAAATCCAGAGGATTATCAGAAACTACTTTGAAAAACTATACTCCAACAAAATGGAAAACCTGGAGGAAATCGACAACTTCCTAGATAAATACAACCTTCCTAAACTGAGTCAAGAAGATATAGAGCACTTAAACCAACCAATAACAATCAAAGAGATTGAAACAGCAATAAAGAGCTTACCATCAAAGAAAAGCCCAGGACCAGATGGTTTCCCAAGTGAATTCTATAAAACCTTATAGGAGAACTAATCCCAATACTACTCAAACTATTTCGGGAAATAGAAAAAACCGGGACTCTCCCAAATACATTCTATGAAGCCAACATCACACTAATACCCAAACCGAATAAAGACAGTTCAAGGAAGGAAAACTACAGGCCTATATCTCTGATGAACTTGGATGCAAAACTATTAAACAAAATACTAGCAACACGCATTCAAAACCACATCAAGAAAATCATTCACCATGACCAGGTAGGGTTCATCCCAGGGATGCAAGGCTGGTTCAATATACGAAAATCAATCCATGTAATTCATCATATAAACAGAATCAAAGACAAAAACCACATGATCATCTCAATAGATGCTGAAAAAGCATTTGATAAAATTCAACATCCATTTATGATAAAAACACTGCAGAGAATTGGAATAGAAGGAACATATCTCAACATTATTAAGGCAATCTACAATAAGCCCACTGCCAACATCATATTAAATGGGGAAAAACTTCAAGAATTCCCCCTAAAAACTGGAACGAGACAAGGATGTCCACTATCACCACTTCTCTTCAATATAGTACTAGAGACTCTAGCCAGAGCAATAAGGCAAGAAAAGGAAATCAAAGGAGTACAAATAGGAAAAGAAGAACTCAAGCTTTCACTATTTGCAGATGACATGATACTATACTTAGAAAACCCAACAAACTCAACCAAAAGGCTTATAGAACTGATCAACAAATTCAGCAAGGTATCTGGATACAAAATCAATCTTAAAAAATCAGAAGCTTTCCTGTACACCAACCATAAATCCACTGAAAAAGAAATTCAGAAAACACTTCCACTCAGGATCTCCCACAAAAAAATAAAATACCTAGGAATAAACTTGACCAAGGAGGTAAAAGATCTCTACAAAGAAAATTATAAAACACTGAAAAAAGAAATCGAAGAAGATCTTAGAAGATTGAAAGACCTTCCATGTTCATGGATTGGCAGAATAAATATTATTAAAATGGCCATACTCCCAAAACTGATCTACAGATTTAATGCAATGCCCATTAAACTACCAAGATCATTCCTCACAGACATAGAAAAATCAGTCCTTAAATTTATCTGGAATAACAAAAAGCCCAGAATAGCCAAGGTAGTTCTCAGCAACAAAAACCACGCAGGAGGAATCACAATACCTGACTTTAAACTATACTACAAAGCCATTGTAATAAAAACAGCATGGTACTGGCAAAAGAACAGATATATAGACCAATGGAGCAGAATAGAAGACCCAGAAACAAGTCCACACACTTTCAGCCAATTGATTTTTGACAAAGGGGCCAAAAACATACACTGGAAAAAAGATAGCCTCTTTAACAAATGGTGTTGGCAAAACTGGTTAACCATATGCAGAAAATTGGATGTTAATCCCACTTTTTCACCCTGTACAAAAGTCAACTCACGATGGATCAAAGACTTGGAAATTAAACCAGAGACTTTGAAGCTCCTTGAAGAGGGCATAGGTCCAACACTACAACACATAGGCACAGACAAACATTTCCTCAACAAGACCCCAAAAGCACAACAAATTAAAAGGAGAATCAATACATGGGATTGCATGAAACTGAAGAGCTTCTGTTCAGCAAAGGAAACTATCAAGAATCTCAATCGAGAGCCAACAGAATGGGAGAAGATTTTTGCCACCTACACCACTGATAGAGGACTAATATCTAGAATATACAGAGAACTCAAGAAACTCAACACTAAGAAAACAAAACATCCAATAACAAAATGGGCAAATGAACTAAATAGACACTTCACAAAAGAAGAAATTCAAATGGCCAATAAATGCATGAAAAAATGCTCAACATCACTGGCAATCAGAGAGATGCAAATCAAAACTACCCTGAGATTTCACCTAACTCCAACTAGAATGGCCATCATTCAAAACACAAACAACAACAGATGCTGGCGAGGATGTGGAGAAGTGGGAACTCTAAGACATTGTTGGTGGGATTGCAAATTAATGCAACCACTTTGGAAAACAGTATGGAGAATCCTCAGAAGAATGGGAACAAATCTACCATTTGATCCAGCAATACCACTGTTGGGTATCTACCCAAAAGAAAAGAAACCAAACTATCAAACTAATGCATGTGTATCTATGTTCATAGCTGCACAATTCACCATAGCCAAACTATGGAACCAGCCAAGATGTCCATCAACAGATGAATGGATTACAAAACTGTGGGATATGTACACAATGGAATTTTACTCAGCCATCAAAAAAAACTCAATTACATCATTTTCAGGGAAATGGATGGAGCTGGAGGACATTATGCTAAGTGAGATTAGTCAGGCACAAAAAATAAGAAATCAGATGCTTTCCCTAATATGTGAGAGTTAGGGAGAAATGGGTCATAGGAGGAACTCTTGGAAGAGCATCAGTAACTTTTAACTCTGTTTACATTGTCTTTGGATATACAATATTTTTTTATTTTTAAGGGAGTTTATTTACCCTTTTGTTGCCTGTGCCATTGAAATCATATCCAAGAAATCACTTCCAATTTCAATGTTGTGAGGTTTTATGACCCAGATTTTCTTCTAAAAGCTGATAGTATTAAGATTTATATTTAGGTCCTTTATCTATTTTGAGTTAATATTTGTATATGTGTTAGGTAAGGGTCCAATTTTATTATTTTTCATTTATTATTATTTTTCAACAATATTTAGTTAAAAGACTAGTATTTCCTCCACCAAAAGTTCATGGAAACCTTGTCAAAAATAACTTGACAATGTATGGAAGAATTTATCTCTAGGCTTTTATTTAGCTCCAATGGTTTATATATCTGCCTTTAGAACAGTACTACACTGTTTCAATTATTGTAGCTTTATATGGTTTGAAATCAGAAAATATACATCTTCTAGCTTTGTTCTTCTTTGAGACTGTTTTGGGTATCTAGAGCCCATATTCCATATCAGGATAGATTTTTTTTCTGAAAAATAAATAAATAAATGTATGATAGTTTCACCTAAAAAAAAAAAAAGAAAAAAAATATTCTCTGGTAAGAAAGAAAGCAAAAAGAAATATTGAAATGTTATCTTTAAGTCATCAAAAGTTTGGTACCAGACAAATGAAACTGTTATGTGAGATTATCAATGTTAATATTGTATAAATTGCTATAATACTAGATGTCAACCACTAAGCCAAGCGTGGGAAGGAGGGATGGGGAGGGAATGGGGTGGGGATCGGGTAGGGGCTAACTGGGCGATGTGTGCATGTATGTCTACAAAAGTAAAAAAAAAAAAAAAAAAAAAAAAATTTAACAATATTTACAAAAATACAAAATGATATTCAATTACATAGAGTTCGCTAAATATTATAATTTTATCATTGCCATAAACAAAATGTTTTGCCCCATTAGTACATAAATAAAATGTTAATATTTCCCTCAAAAAAAATAAAAAAAAATAAAAAAATAAAAGGAACCCAGCCTTAGTTATTTTGATATATCTATACAAAATGGTCCAATGCAGTAGGCAAGGTTCTCTCAACTAAGAAATATCTGAGCACCATTCTGTGGTCTTCAATAGTTTTGTATGGCCTTACAGGATTATTTCCATTGACCAAAATGCAATCATTTTATAATGAATAGGTACCCCTCATCCTTTTTTTTCCCTTTGGGTATGACTCACAGGCTCCTGGCAGCCAAGCCACCATGACTCTTCATACTCTTTAATTCCTGACAACTCATTGTGCCTCTGACACAAAGAAGGAATATTGTCTCAGGCATCATCAATTTAGCATGTTTCAGTTGCCCACTCTGATTGGCCTCACTGTAGAGCTGTAATTCTTAACTGCTGAAAATTAATCTGACACTTTGTACACTCTTGGATGGAAACAAATGGGCCCTGAATAATTTAAAGTGCATTTTCTCAAATCATCCGAAAGAGCTGAAAGCTTCTGATTTTTCACTATTACTACAATCTTATCCAAACTGGCAAAATGACCAATATTTATTCTTCCATTCCCCTAAAAACAGTGCATAGTGTACATGCCAGGTGACCAAAATGTATTTGCTTATCAATGTTGAAAATCCTTTTCTGGAGCTTGTATCTGCCTCCAACTGGCTTCCTGACACTGAAGAATGAAAGGTGGTTCTGCTTTTTCTCAGTTATTTCAAATGTGCTATTAAAAGAAGGCAGAACAAGCACAGGTCACGGAAACCAAGGATGATCCATTGCTTACAGTCACATAGGCCTAAGTTTTGGTATTAATGGAATTCCCAATAACAGTTGCAATAGATTTTTTAATCAATTGTAAATCATGAACCATAATAAAAATTTTCCAGTTATATTTTCAGTAGATTTTTCATTCTTCGATATGATTCATTTCTTAGATGATTTGTAAATCATTACCCTCTAAATGAGCATTTCATTTTGCATACTGAGAGAGATTTGCCTCTTTCTCATCAAACCTCCTCCCAAATCAGGGCAATCCTGGTGGAAAGGGACTTTCAGGAGTAAAGGAAGAATTGGGGAAGGCAGATGGAAAAAATATTAAAAATTGATGGTATTCATTGTACTGGTCTTTAATATTGGTAACCATAAGGATTCAGTTCCTGGTTCTCACCTCTTTTCATGGTATACTTCTTTGTTGGTTACTTCATCTAGTCTTGTATGGTTAGACATAAAAGAAGTTTAAGCCTTTTTTTAATGTATTTATTTTTTTATTTTTTTAACAATTTTATTATTGAACATAAATAGTATACATTTAAACTATATTTGGTGCCCTCTCCCCCCGCCCCCGTTTTCCCTTCCCCCCTCCCACCAATGGTTGTCTAGGTTAACCATGTCTTATTCATAATTTTACACATGTTCAGCTGTAGACCCTCAATCAAAATCAGCCTTCCTTCTCTCCTATCTTTCCATTCAAACTTTGCTGCTATTTCCCCTCCATTATCTGGAGTCTCACTGGTATCCTCTGTGTTTCCTAGTTTGGGCATATTAGAGGAAACATATGTACCTTCTCCTTCTGTGCTTGGCTGATCTCACTTAACATAATGTTCTCCAGGGCTTTCCATCTTCTTGCAAATGATATAATTTTGCTCTTCTTTATGGCTGAATAGAATTCCATTGTGTGTATTTCCCACAGTTTTGCTATCCATTCATCTGTTGATGGTGGTCTGGGTTGGTTCCATATTTTGGCTATTACAAATTGTGCTGCTATGAACAGAGGTATGCATATATTGCTGTATTTCTCTGAATTCAACCCCTTTGGAAAGATACCCAGGAGTGGTATAGCTGGATCATATGGTGGATCTATTTCCACTTTTCTTAGGAATCTCCACACAGATCTCCATAGTGGTTGAACTAGTTTGCATTCCCACCAACAGTGTAAAAGAGTTCCTCTTTCCCCACATCCTCGCCAGCATTTGTTGTTGTTTGATTTCTTTATGCTTGCCACTCTGACTGGGGTTAGATGGAATCTCAGTGTAGTTTTGATTTGCATCTCCCTGATGGCCAGTGATGAAGAGCATCTTTTCATGTATCTCTTGGCCCTTTGTATCTCTTCTTTTGTGAAGTGTCTATTTAGTTCATTTGCCCATTTCTTGATTGGGTTGTTTGTTTTTCTAGCATAGAGTTTATTTAGCTCTTTGTATATTCTGGATATTAGCCCCCTATCAGAATGGTGGCTGGTAAAGATCCTTTCCCATTCTGTCGGCTTCCTCTTTAGGTTGTTGATAGTTTCCTTTGATGAGAAGAAACTTTTTAGTTTGATGTTAGAAGTTTAAGCCTTTTAACTATATCACTTCCAGTTTTAAATACTATCTCTATGCTTAAGACTCTTAACTTTCTATCTCAAGCTTAATATGAACTCCAAAGTCTACTATATAACTGCCTGCTAGACATCCCAGCTTAGATTTCCCAAAATACTCTCCAAATCAAAAAACTAAACTTGTGAGTTGGGCATGGTGGCTCATGCTTGTAATCCCAGGCTTGGGAGGCTGAGGCAGGAGGATCACATACTTTAGAAGCCAGCCTCAGCTACTTAGTGAGGCTCTCAGCAACTTAGTGAGATTCTGTTTCCAAATAAAATATAAAAATAGGTCTGGAGTAATAGCCCGGAGGTAGAAAGCCTCTGGATTCCACCCCCAGTACCACACACACACACACACAAAAAAAAAAAAAAACTAGTTGTCTTCTGCCATTCCTGCTCTTGATTATTATGTACAAAACACTATTTTACATACTAGAAATATAGTAGTGAACCAGTTTCTGGCTTCTGTAATTTAAATCATATTAATTGGCAACAAAAAATTAAAAATAAAAGTCCAACAGATTTTTATACATAATACATACACACAGTGATTGATATACTAAGAAGTGGTTATATGCCCTAACATGAATATGTTCATTTATTTATTTTTAAAATTATTGTTACATTATAGTTATACATAATACTGAGATTCATAGGAATACATTTAAGTGTGTACATAGCATAATTTGTTCTGTTTCTTCCCCTGTACCATTCTACCCCGTCCCCTTCTCCAGCTTTATTCCTTTCCATTACTCAACTAGTCTCTTTCCTATTTTTATGAGGTCCCTTTCCTTTTATTTAAATTTATATTGGTGCAATGTAGTCATACATTTTAATGGAGTATAAAATGGTAGAGGCATACATGTACATGCCATTCATTTAGCCCTTTCCAATTTCTACCTCATTCCTTCCTTTGCATGTTTGGCTTAGTGATTGACTTTGATATATTTGTGAATGTACATCATGTGCATTAGGGAATTCCTATTTAGTTTCCACATATGAGGGAAAAAACAACATGTGAACCTTTACTTTCTTCACCTGGCTTATCTCACTTACCATGATGTTCTTCAGTTCCATTAATTTTCCTGCAAATGAAATAATTTCTTCTTTATGGTGAAGTGAAATTTGAATTACACATATATATCCCATTTTCTTTATCCATTCTTCAATTGATGAACTGGTTCATTTTAGGGAAAGAATAGATTTTTATTTAAATCAGTAGACTCTATCAGATTCAAAGATTATAATTCCAAAGCAAAACTAATGTACATGATGTACTTAAACAAACATATCAAAGTCAATCACTAAACCAAGCATGGGAAGAAGAGATGGGGAGAGAGTTGGGTGGGGATTGGATAAGGGCTAATTGGATGACGGGCATATGTATGTCTACACAATTCTTTTATCCCATTAAGATGTATGACTACAATGCACCAATAAAAATTAAAAAATTAAAGTGAACTACAAAATACTCTTTTTATTGCGGATCTGGGGATGGAACTCGGGGGTATTTGACCTCCGAACTACATCCCCTGCCCTTCTTTTTATTCTTTATTTTGAAACATGGTCTCACTAAGTTGCAGAGGGCCTCACTGAGTAGCTGAGGCTGTCTGTGACCTATGATCCTCCGGTCTCAGCCTCCTGAATGCTGGGATTACAAGCATGCATCACAACACCTGCCTTAAACACTCTTTCAATAATTATGCTAATATTTTCAAGTGTCCTTTTAAATTTGATTAAAAGCTCATTCTTTATTGCATTTCTTATCTCATATGTAAAATATAATAGAATAATATAATTGCTATTCTTATAGATGTTATCAACTCTGTCAAGTTTTTTGCAGTTACTAATGACATATGCAAATCATTTGTATAAATACATACTTCATTGTCATGGATATATGCACATGCTGTGATTTTGCCAAGTTTATACTGTTTGTGTCCTTAGAGAATATATTTTTCATAAAATGAAAAACATATTAAACACATTATTAAAGTCTTCTTTAAAAAGAAGTGATTATATGCAGTACATATTTTGCAAGGTGTACCAACTTAATTTAGCTAAGGGCATGGTACCACTATCATTCATCTAGTTTCAAGTTATTCCTGACTCTTTTCTTTGTTTCACTCCCACAGCAAGACAATTGTTAAAATCTGTTACTCCTCTGCAGGTGAAGATTGGAAGGAAGAATATGTCCGGCCAAAAGAGAAGTATGTGAGATGAAATAAAATTTTAGTGAGATCAATTAGGTCACAGGTGGATTTCTCAAAGAATCCAATTAAAGAAATGTCATCCAGGATTAAATGTCACCATTTAAAATGACCTTGCCTGGCTCTCTGTCCCCAAACCTAAATTATGTTAACCCCATTTCATGCTCCCTTAGTTCCTTGTTGTTTTCCTTCATAGCAGTTATTGTAGGTTGTGTATATTTGTTTATTTATTCATTCATTCATTTGATTATTCAATCTGTTTTGCTCACCAGGCTATAAGCTTGGGTGAATTCAGGGAAGGCATACTTATCTTTAAACTCTAGCACCTATCACATAGTGCCTGGCTCATAGAAGATTCTCAATGTTTAATGAATGAATACACAAGGGAATATAAATATAAGAAAGGTTTTTTTTTTTTGCAGTATTGGGGATTGAACCCAGGGGCATTCTACCTCCAAGCTACACTTCAGACCTATTTTTTATTCTTTATTTTGAAACAGGGTCTCACTAAGTTTCAAACAGCCTCACTTAGTAGCTGAAGCTGTCTGGGAACCACAATCATCCTACCTCAACCTCCCAAATGCTGGGATTACAAGAATGCGCCACCACGCTCAGCTAAGAAATCTTATTATAGAATGTTGGTGATCTACAAATGACCTAGAGCACTGGCCAAGAATGAAAAATGCTTTTACCAAAATATATTAAATCCTGAAATAAGTCCAAGAGTAATAGCATTTTATTTTTTATATCCAGCATAGCAAAGACTTTTAGGTACTGGATATAAAATGGTTGTTTTCCCCCATATGGACTAAATGAGCTTTAAATTTTCTTCCTGAACTCTATGATTCTGAGAAAAATCATTGACAAAACTAATAGTCTTGGAAGCTTTCATGATCTTGTCTCAACATAGATATGTTCTCTACCTACTTTGTGGTAGCATTCAAGGATTCTCAGTCCCTACTCTTAATGGACCTGCATTCTAGTAGAAGAATTCATATGTATGATATAAGTGGACATGATCTCTTGCTTCCATGTTTACACTCCAAGTATGATATTTTAATGACAGAGAGCAATTTGACCAGGTGGGAGTAAGTGTTTAAAGATTGTGTTGACAGATACACCCATGAGAGAAAACGGGAAGGTGGCCAGTAAAAGCTGGGAAAGCTGTTAGAACACAGTTTAAGTCTGACACCAAGGGAATTAAATTCCAGTGGAAGTGTTCTAGACCTCTGAGTACTCTAAAGAATGATTGTCAAGTGCGTGGAAAGTCAGCCATCAGAGGAATCTTGGGCTTCTTCTGAGTGATGGATCTGCCTAAATATCCTTGCTACACTTAGGAGCAGCCTGTATGGAGTGGGACTTTGGAGTAAAATTGCATTGGTATAGCATTTGGGAGGCTGAGACAGGAGGGTCACAGTTCATGGCCAGCCTCAGCTACTACTTAGTGAGGTTCTCTTCAACTCAGTGAGACCTTATTTCAAAACGAAGAATAAAAAATAGGGCTGGGGTGTAACTCAGAGTTAGAATGCCTCTCAGTTCTATCCTCAGTACCATTCTCCCTCTAAATATATGTTATGAAAATTTACCAAAAGAAGCAGTGCAAATTGGTGTGGTGGCACTTATTTATAATTCCAGTACTTGGGAGGCTGAGACAGGAGAGTCTGGCAGGTTCTAGGCAAGCCTCACCAATTTATTGAGACTATTTCAAATTTAAAAATGTAAAATAAGGCTGGAGGTGTAGCTGTGAGGTCGAATGTTTCTGGATTCAGTCCCCAGTACTGAGATAGATAAGTAAATATAAATAAACAGTGCAACATAAGACATTGTTTCCCAGGCTTCTAGTCAGTAAAACACTCAATCTTAACTCTCTTGGTTTATGTGTTCACTATATCTATGCAGATATTTATGTACCATGCCAGTACACTGGTGTTTGTTTTATTGGCACTCTATAAGGAAGGGTCTACTTATTTTAGTGAGGGCACTTACATGGCTATGACTGATTTGTAGCACTTTCCCCTCAAGTGTGCTCATGCCCATATCCAGCCTTCCAAACTCCATTAATCAATTAGGCAGTTATTATTAAATCCATAGCAGCAGTTGCAAAGGAAAGTGAGATATTATTGATTTTTAAATTTTTCCTCATTTCACTCTGTATCAGTCAGGGTGTGCTAGATTATGCTGTAATAAGACGCAACTAGAAAAATCACAGTGATTTGAATTGGCAGCCGTATATTCTTCTCTTACTCTTTACAGATTGGTTGAGGCTCTCCTCTATGCTGTATGTATTCTGTAATCCATGCTAATAGAATAGCCACCATCTGTAATATTTCTCATTACTGTATCAGAGAAAAAATAGCATGTGGCTAAATATGCAGTAACTCTTAAATCTCTATTTGAAGTGATATGTGACTCATTATCTTAATCCAAATAAGTAAAAAACTCAAGCCCTCACTTCAGAGGGGTTCAAAGCATTATCTTTTCACAGGGAGAGTATCTACTTGTTCATGAACATCTTTATAGAGAATAAAGATCCAGTCTAGATTCCTCCCCTCTCTGAGATTAAACTCAGGGGCACTTTTTATTTTTAAGCAGGTTTTCACTAAGTTGTTGAGCGTGCCCTTGAGCCTGTAATTCTCCTCTCTCCATCTCCAAATTATTGGCATTTCAGACAGATATAAACACACCCAACTGATGTTTTCCTTATATCTTAAAACATACTTGACATGTAGTATGTGTTCAATGAAAATTTGTTGAAATGTTTGAATGGAATTTAAACTGAAACTGCTACATGAGATTCTACATGTCCAAAGCTTTACCTTATTGCATTCTTTTAAATAGGGTTACTCAGCGTGATTAAGTACAAAGGTAGACAAATATAAGAATATTACAGGCTAGATCAGTAGAAAGTGTCAGATTGCATGAAAAACTCCCCAGCAGGAACTCCTTCCTGTGAATTTGGTAATAAAGGAAGTTCTCTTCTTATACCTGAGGGGATAGTTTCTGGGCTTAACTCAAAATGTGACTTCCAGTCAGTGAACTTTTATTACAAATAAATTTTGTGGCAAACAACTAAGTATTATGGTAGAAAGAACAGGGGATCTGAAATTGGGATAGACATAGATCTGTTCTTAGGAAATTTATAAACTGATTGGAGAGATAAATAATATAAAATTAAAACAACTAGAATAAGCACTTTATTATAGAAAAAAACCACTGACATAGAGCCAGATCTAGATTTAAATCCTGAATTTTGTTTTGTATGACTTGGGCATGTACAGTAACCTTTGTCAACTTCATTTTATTCATCTATTAAATAAGGATAATAATAAGGCTTTATGTGACAACATTTATATATATTATATACACATATATGCATATTAAGTGATATAATGTATGTCACAAGTCTAGCAAGTATGCAAATAATTATATTTATTTTTACTAAACATTTGTCACATGATTCCACTATTCTAAGTGCTATATGTGAATAGCACATTCCTTTAAGCTTTACCACTTCTCTGTAAGGTGGGTGAAGTATTATTATTATCTCCATCTTACAGTTGAGAAAATTGAGGCATAGAGAGATTATGTAATTTATCAAAGTTTGCAGCTGGTAGTGAGCACTGTCATTGTAACCCAACCAGCTTCACCCTAGTGGCTGCACTCTTAATCACAATGTTATGCTGTATGTGAGCATGGAACATGCACAGGGAACAATAAGTCATCAAGATTGTATACGGGATAAGTTTATATTTCAGAGAACCATAATCTATAGAGTTGGTCAAGGAAAAATTGTGGTTTAGAAGTAGACAAACTTTGATTATGAAAAATTATTGTCTGGAGTGCAATCAAGACTAAAGCATCATGGCTATTTTTAATTGTGATGAGCAATTTGAGGATGATTTGAGAGTATTTATAAATCAGAGCTAAATTTTTGGTCAACATGAAGTTTGTAGGTTTTTACTGAAGGGTGTTGTTGCTACAAGTTAACAAATGAAGGCCTCATGAAGATGGTAGAATCTGAAGATTTTGATTTTCAGTTACAAAAATGAGCCAAGGCATGACTTGTGGAGAGGTGACAATACACAGTGGCAGACATTCCTGATCAAAAGGGAAGATAATTTTGGGAAGTCATAGTATAAACTGATGGCACATAAGTTTGATCAGGACCATAGAAAAATTTAATCAATACTGCACATTTCTGCATGTACACCTAGGTATTTTATGGCAGAAAGAGTACTTGACTAAGATAAATTTGTGAACATACATGTCCTAGTTTGTTTTCAGTTGCTACTAACACAATACCACAGATGAGGTGTTATAAATAAAAGATGTTTACTTTGTTTCACTGTTCTAGTTCAAGGTCAAGGGTTCACATCTGGTAATGGCTCTCTTGCTTGCAATATCCTAAGGCAGTGCAGGACATCACATTGTAGAAAGCAAGACAAAAGACAAACCAAAACATGCTTTTTTAGTAGGTCCACCCTCCAGAGAGCATATTAACACATTATTTTGGTTTAGATCTTAAATGCTCCCAAAGGATCTTGTAATAAAGATTGGTCATCAACCTGTGCTGTTATTGGGAGGTGTTGGAAACTTTAGGAAGTAGGATCTAGTGGGGAAAAGTTAAGTCATTGATGGCATGCCCTTGAAAGAGATATTGGGATCCCACAATCCTCCTTTGTCTCTGTCCCTCTCTCTCTTTTATTCCTGGCCAGCGTCCTCCACCATGTGCTCTCATCATGAGATACTATGCTGCCTTAGGCCCAAAGCAACAGAGCTAAGCCACTATGAACTGAAATATCTGAAAACATGAACTCAAATCAATATATCCTTCTTTTAAATAGATTATATCAGGCATATTATCAGTGACAGAAAACTAACACATCCAATTACTTCATTAGGACAATGAATGGATTAATCAATTCATGAGGGTAGAGACCTGATAACTTCTTAAAAATTTCACCTGGTCCCACCTCTCAATATCTAACAATAGCAATTAAATTTTTAACCACAGTACTACACTACTACTGACACATACTAGCTTATAATCTCAGACACATAGGTGACCTTTTCTAACTTTAATTTCTCTACTTTTAACATAAGTATAATAACACAATATTTAGCAAAGTGTTGTCATTTTTTTAATTCGGAAAATATGTATGAAATTAGTAAAAATCATTCCACAAATGTTAATTATCATCTCCTACATCTCATTTAAAAATCCTGTGAAGCAAATTGTGCAAGTTTCATTGTTGAAGCACTTTTTTCAGAGAAGGAAAATTTGATTCAGAGAAATTAAAGTATAGGGAAATTAAGTGACTTGCCCCCAAATTACATAGCCATTGAGTAATATAGGATCATTCTAGTCTCAGATACACTGTTTTGTCATTATATTGCCCATAAGACTGCTAGGAACAGCATGAGTTTGTGGGAATAGAACCTTGTATAGGAATGTTTTTAATAAGGAAGAAAGAGAGAGAACCAGTTCTGAATGAGTTCTGGACTGAGAGAAAGGAATCATAAAAAGGGCCCTATTTAGGGCATGAGAGTCTTGGAGGTAAGATAGGTACTCCAATAGGTAACAGGATGCACCTCAGTTTGACCAGGACCAATTTGGGGATGAGCATTGCCAATGTCCCTTATAAAGTACATTGTAAAAGAGGATTTGAGAAATTCATGAATATAGAAATATGTATATTTTTATACACACACACACTGGTCGAGGGATGAGGAGAAAAAAGAAGAGACAGTAATATTAAGAATTCTTTGTAACAGAAATGTTGACATCTAAAAATGGGTTTCATAGATTAATATGAAACATCACAAGGTGAAAGCTGAAATAAATATCATCCAGCTCTTTGCACTTGACCTAATTAGACACCCTCTAGTTCCACCAGCCATCTCTCTCTCCTTCCCTCCTGCTTTCCCCACTAAGAACTGAATTGAGTCCTCCCCCTACTTTTCCTACACTCACTTCTTGCAGCATGGTGATTTCTGGAGAAATTGAATTCATTAGGATTTTTATGGATAATTATAGTTGTAATATGCTTGAAGTCATCTTATTAAAGCAGTTATGAGATAATTAATCTTGTCAATAACCTTTGGAGTGAATGTTCATTTTCTGTATTCACCATGCTTTTTGCTTCTCTTCAATTCTCTGAAAATATCCAAATATGTTTGTCACTTCTGGTGCTCCCACCCCCTCCCAAATTAAGAGCCAGGCAGGTGCTCAGATGGGAATCATTTTCTCACTCAAGGAAGAAGATATAAGACAGAAGACCTTTAGCTGTCCTTTGGTTTTATTCTCTTCTTTGCTATCTAAGAGTGAAAAACTACTTGTGTTCTGTTTTCCCCCCATAATCCCCTCTCTACAAGTGAGGAGAACTGCAATGCTATTGGATAATGACCAGCAAAGCAAGGGCCTCTGAAGCCTGTTCCCCCACACTGAGTACCCATGTGTCTCCATTTCTAAAAATACCTGATAAGCAAAACTCTGAATACACAGTTCCATAAAATTTGGGTGCTTACCATTACCATGATCAAAAGATGAGTCCTTGCCTAGAGGTTTTCTTTAAATAGGCATTTAATATAGGATCCAGCTTACAAAACCAATTAAAAATCCCATGAAGTGAAATTTTAGAAAATGCTAGTTTGCAAAACTCAGAACCTTTCAAGAACTCAGTATTTTTATCTTATTGAATTATAAAATAACCTAAGAATTTTCCCTCTAAATGTGTAGAGCAAAATAAATCAACCTAGTGTGTGTTGTTCAGCAAGAAAAATATAAATATATAACATAAAATTTATAATATAGCTTATATTTTTATGCATATGATTTGTGTTTTTTGTTTTTTAATTTTTATTTTTTATTGGTGCATTATATTCATACATCATATTGGGATAAAAAACTTGTGTGTACATACATTTACACATCACTGATTTAACCCCTACCCAATTCCTACCCCATTCCCTCTCCATCCCTCCTTCCCCTTGCTTGGCTTAGTGGTTGGCTTCAATATGTTTAAGTACATTGTGTGTTTTAGAGAATTTCCTTCTTTCCTCCTCCCATGTCCTCATTTAGGTTGTCTTGTTTGCTCCCCTATAGGATTTCCTTTTTCATCTAGGGTTCCTCCTATGACCTATTTATCCTTAGCTTTCACATATTAGGGAAAGCATATGATTTTTGAAAAGTACCATATGAGAAAGTCAAAACATCCTTTTAACAGAGCCAACTGTTCACTACTTATTAACTTTTACTCTCTGACTTACACTTAACTTCCCCAAAACACACCAAATGTGTAAAGAGGGCACCTTTGCTCCTTCTATTGTGCTTATGATAGCTTCTGTCCAAAGAATTGCCAACAGCAAAGTAGGCAGTCTGTGGAGAATCAAAGGACAAACCTAGTTGAACCTCAGACAGCATTTTCATCTTATGACTCCTGTTCTCTGTAAGTCAAAGTTAATGTCAGGGATCACATTATTCTCCATGTGGACATAATGGCTGAGGTGACAGATATAACAAGCTGTTTTTTCTGTTAGGAGTACTTTGATCTTCATTCCTGTGGCTGGAAACACCTCCATTTCTAGATCTATACACATTCCTTATCTTTCTACTTTCTCTTTTGCATTATTCTTGACATTTAGCTGCCAACTCTATAGAATGGGTATCCATTATCTACTTGAAATATTTTACTATATCATACACTTCCAGTGAGATATCTAGAATGTTATGATTATCTACCAATGTATCTGAATATTATCTGCTAATATATTTGATAATCCTTGCAAATAAGAATTAGACAACTGTTTCTCATACAGTCATCTAAACAACAAGGTTATCTGGTAGAATTATGTCTACTTTGGAACAGATTAAAAGGAGCTAACATGGTTCCTTGCTAAAAATAATTACCTTTCTGGCATTAAAAATATGATAAACAAAAACTACAGTAGCTTCTAATATGTAATATTTCTCGGACACAAATCTATGTCTGCATTACTTAACAGACAGCATCACAGGTTTTCAGACTCACAGTGAAGTCAGTGGTTGTCATGAATATTTTTTGTATCCCAAACTGTTAGTCAAATTCCCAAACTCTACCATACTGAGCAGTTTTTAAGCCTTTAGCCTCCAAAGTATGGTTTCATGATTGCGGTTAGATTGGCTAGTATCTAGAAGTGATTGATATGTAATAAAATGGCAATGGAAAATACTTACTACAGCACATTGGTTTGTAAATCAAACAGTACATATTTAAACAAAGTGCTGTTTCTAAATAAAACATGTCTAGAAGGGTTCTTTCAATTTTGAGGAGTCTGTGACCACTTTGTAAAGCAGATAAAAGATACTGATTCTCCTCCCTAGAGAAATACCTATGTGCACACATTTAGTAGATAATTATGGGAAATATGCAAATATTATAAACCCTAATCTAGACCAATTCCTAAATGCTTCAGCTAAGCAGCCTTAGAACCCACAATGTAGAAATGAGACTTGGGAGAAGAAGATGTGGACCAAAAGTTTTCATCCTGTCCTAGGGCTACTAAAAATCAATTATTTATCCCCTATATCTCTTCTGTAGCGGCATGGAGTTTAACATCTCACACTGTAATCAATCCCCAATGCTCTGAATCAGCCTTAGTTTCCTGAAAACATATAACATATTTTTGTAATTTTTCCTAGTGTTATTTTACATGACTAACTTCCAAAATTCATTTTATTAGCAATTAGGAGTTCAGTAACTGATATGATTGTTAAATAATAGACCTCTTTTAATGTTCTCATGTGCATTCCAATGGACCCACCATAGTACACCAGCCAAGGACAGAAAAGACCAGTCTCTGACTGAGCAGGCCCTTGTTTGTTTTACTATTGTAATCAGACATTGATACAAATCCATTTAACATACATATTTCATATATATTTGTTTACTATCATAATCAGATATTGCTACAAATACATTTCATGTATACATTTCATATATATTAAACTACTGGCAATGGAATCAAGGGGCATTCTATTTCTGAGCTATGCCTACAGCTATATTTTATTCTTTTATTTTAAAACAGGGTCTCACTAAGTTGTAAATGACCTCACTAAGTAGCTGAGGCTGGCCACAAATATAAAATACTCCTGTCTCAGCCCCCCAAGTACTGGGATTACAATCCTGCTCCACCATTCCTGGGTCATTTCTTATAATTTAACTTTATTCTTTATTTTGAAATAGGGTCTCACTAAGTTGCGGAGGGCCTCTCTAAGTAGCTGAGGCCATCCGCAAACTGTGATCCTACAGTCTCAGCCTCCTGAATGCTAGAATTACAAGCGTGCACTACCATACCCGGCTTATATTTTAACTTTATGACTTGATCTCTCTTTGTATTCGAGGGCTGCCTCCTAAGGCAGAGGCTATTGAATCATTGTTCATGTTTCCATCAATTTCACTGTAGAAGGCTTTTTGGAGGCAACATAAGAGCTACTTTCTCCTTGAAGATGACTTTATTACTTTTAAGTGCATCAGAAATTATGTTGGCTTCACAGAGACCTTGAATTAAACCTCTCTAGGCAAGAACTTATAGGTTCTTTCATCTCTCCACTTGCAGTCTTCTGACATTCATTTGATAACATTCCCTTTCCCATCCTTCTAACATCCCCTATTTCTAGCTTTCAGAGTACTCTGGTTTTTTTTTTGTTTTGTTTTTGTTTTTTTCTGTTTATGAGGTCTTTTTCTTCACTCCCTCTTGAAATCTAGATACTCCAATTCTCTGCTCTCATTTTTATTGTTCTCAAGTAGTTTCAGTACTTTCTTATCTTCAAAGAGCCATTCAATATCTAGTACTCACATTCACTGTAGTATGTACTTTCCATTGCAAATCAGGGTCCACAGGGATAGCATATACATGAAACTTGTAATTGGACCATACAGGGACTATATTACCTTCTCACATCTTTCTGCAACTCTAAACCTTAGAGAAAAAAATCAGTGCCATGAGTTTCCACGGTGTTGTGGCCAATTACTTTTAGTCATGGGTGATGGGAGGGATCCCAGAAAACAGTGAGCTTAATTGGTCTATTTTCATTCCTGCCTTCATCATCTATAATGCCAATTTTATCATGCACTCTGAGGACAGCTCATTAAGTCTGCATTCTTTTTTTTTAACTGTTGAAATTACTGTGCAATTTGCAAAGAACAATTTTTTATTGAAGTACATGGAGATTGTACCCAAATGTCCTAATTCAAAAATCAGGTAAGTGACAATAATAAGTTATATTTTATGTTAAAATATGTTGCTGAAAATATTGCTGCAATATCTTCATTTATAGTGTTTTGAATGCTATGTCTACTTCTTTGCTTGTCCTCTACCATACTGTGGAAAAGGGAGAGGATGAAAAGTACTTTTCCTCTAGAGGAGCTGAGGTCTTAAGAGGCTATTGCCATGGTTTGCCTTAGATAAGACCATTTTCACTGCCCCTGATCCTTCCAGTCTGGTTTCTTGTCACTTTTTATGTGTCCCTCAAACTTCAGTCACATTAAAATACCTGAAGTTTGCAAACCCTGTTATTCTGAGTTATTTGGATGCCTTAGTTCTCACTATTGACGAATCCCTCCTTTATCTGGTTAACACATGTGTGTTTTTTTAAGAATCAGGTAAAAATTGTCTGTACTCTAGAACACCAAGATGTATCCCAAGAGTTATATCAGAATCAAATAGGTCCCTTTTTGCTACAGCACACTCTGTATTTTGTTCCCTCCATCAAGCTTATAGAGAAATAGGTAATAGGATCCTCTCTCTGTCTCTCTCTTCCCTCCTTACACACACACACACACACACACACACACACACACACACACGCACATGCACACAGCTATCCACTAGTTTCTTATTTTCCTTCCTTCTAGGTTTGCCTCTGTTGAGAAGCCCCCTTTCCCTTCTTCCTTGGCCTTGTTTTCTCCTTATTTTATTCTTAAGCCCAAAGGATAGGATGTAGGGGAAATGGATAGATACCCTAGACCATCTTTGTTCCTTTTCCTATCCCAGTGTAAGGACACAGGCATAATGACCCTAAACTACTGCACTATGTCATTTCATCTATACAAGTATCCAGTTAACCTACCCAGCAATCAACCAACCAACCAACCACTTCCTGTTCCAGTGCTGACCACCTGCCTTCCAATGAATTCTGTTTTATCTGCTATAATGTTTTGAAAAGAAGGTGATATCCTCCATACTATACTCTATTTCCTTTCTTCAGCCCTTTGTGGAATCAATGATACCCGACTGTGTGTATCTATAGCATGGTGCATAGGTGATATTGCAGTTACTGGTTTCTATCTTTCCAACAGACAGTGTATCTCAACAATATTTCAATAATGTATTACATATGTTCATTTATGCCAGATTTCATCATGGGCCTTTTTAACTTGGATAATAGAAGTAAAATAGAAGCAATGGGCTGTGCATTTTGGACACTCATCAGGGTAGTGCCAACTATAACTCTTTCTCTTCTCATACTGGCTAAGAACTGCTAGATTCTACTCTGGGTTTCTAGAAGACAGGGTCTAAGATTTAACCCTCACTGTATTCAGAATGCATTGGACTGAGTGGGTGCCTCAAAATATGCTCACTGGATGGTTAATAGGCTATTTGTATATTGGAACAACATATTATAGTAGCTTAGGATGAGAGTGCCTGCATCCTAGCTTTGCCATTTACTTTGGTTTGACCTTAGGTAAGTTATCTTGGGCTATGAGTTGTTCCAAACATTAGGTATTGATAATATTATACCCACCTTAGAGTATTTTTATTTTAGTTCACATTTATCATGTGTTTATTATATGCTAAATATCGTCCTCATTGTCTTACATAAATTAACTCATTTCATCCTCTGTGTTAAAGGAAATAAAGCCTGTAGACTATCTAACATATAGAAAATTTTGAAATGTATGAAAGCAAGAAAGAAAGCCTGAACATAGCTATGAAGTTCTGCCTCTAAAACAGAACTTGGAGCCAGATGCAGTGGCACATACCTGTAATCTCAGTACTTGGGATACTGAGATGGGAGGATCACAGGTTCAAAATTAACCTTAGCAACTTAGTGAGGACCTTTACAACTTAGTGAGACCCTGTTTCAAAATTTAAAACATAAAAAAACATAAAATGGGGCTGGAAATGTAGTAGCTCAGAAGTAGAAAATGTCCCTGGGTTCAATCACCAGTCAATGAATGAATGAATGATTTAAAAAATTAAAAAATAGAGGCTAAACAGCTCTATTCTTCAGGAATCATCCTGGATTTAAGTCTTCAATGTTATACATTAGGCCTCTTTTTCTCTGTGGGTCTCTACTCTGGGAAGCTTTCTTTAAATAGGTTCCTTTTTTTTATTCCTTATTCTCCAAGAACTTGGGTCAGTGTTTCAGCTTAACAATGAGATTAGTAGGTTGTTTTAGTACTTCTCACCTAGACTTTTCCTGATTTGGATGAACCCCATAGTTGCAGCCTTAGTGACAGGGAACAGATCTCCTTGCAGGGGAATAGGTTTCTTCAGGAATGCTTTTCTCTGCCAGATCTCAGAATCAAAGTGAGCTTTTGCTTCCACTCAGGTGCATGATACGAGTGATAGAAGTTCAGTAATTGACTTCTACTTGGAATTTGCCAACTAAATTAAGTAGCTCTCCATAAAATATATTGACTTAAACCCATGGCACTCTCTTCCAATTGAGTTGTGTAAGAGGGCTCTGTCTTTCATCAGTTAGATGCCTTTGCACCCCTTTCCCTTCTGTTGGCAGCTCTTGTCAATCATAGGCTGTTCAAGATAAGGCATTCAGCACTGAAATTTTACATTAACTCTGATATTTCAGAGAGCTGATTTCTTCAAACTTTGAACCATGTTTTCCAGCTGGGAAGTTATGGCATACTGATGTGCCTGAATGAATTAAAGGTGTGCTGGGCTTTTGATCCTCCCAGGTGGTCTGGTAGATACTGAAGCGGCCAGAGTACATAGACAGTTTTTACCTCTGGACATAAGCAAACTTATCATTCATCTTTAGTATGCCATATAAGCATTTTCATTTTGCATTTACACCATGCCCTTGTAATGTCAGGTAGTACTAGGTTTAGAGCACTAGTAATCAAATTATTTTTTAACAATGGAACACTAATATACAGATCAGGTTAAAAATAAATCTTTTCCTTAATACCACTAAATGCTACACTTAAAATATTTATGATGGTGCATTTCATGTTATGGATATTTTACCACAATTTAATTTTTTAAAGTGAATTTGTGCTGGGTATGTTACCACACAACTATAATCCCAGTACTTGAGAGGTTGAGATGGGAAGTTTGCAGGTTCGAGGCCAGCCCCAGTAATTTAGCAAGATTGTTTCAAAATAAAAAATAAAAAGGCCTATGGCTGTAGCTTGGAGATATAATGTCCATGAGTTCAATCCCAAGTTCCACAATATTAAAAAAAAGTAAAAATAAAACCAATGTTGGTGCATGTGTGTCACTATCACTATGATATGAGACTATAAAGCACCAATAAAAATATAAAATAGTACCATTGTAAAAAAATTAATCTGTTTTTAAAAAGGACTGGGGCGAATTTCAGAGATATCAGGCTCCTGAGTACCAAGCACACAAAGAAACACAAGTGCTATATGTATGTATATTTCTATCACTCCAATCCTCATGATGTATAATTACAATGAATGGGGAAGGAATTGGGGAAGGGCTAAATGAGTGATGTGTGTATGTATGCCTCTACCATCTTGTACCCCATTAAGATGTAAGACTACAATGTACCAATAAAACATTTAAAATTTTGCTAAGCAATTAAAAGACTATTCTCTCTAAAAAAAAGATAAAGAAGAAAAAAGAAAATTTACTTTAAGTAAAATAGCAGTTAGATCCTAAAATTTAGGTGTTTGTATTGATAGATGTTGAGTGATTCAGAGAACACAGTTGCTTTACAGTAAGACTTGAAAGCCTCACTCTCCCTTGGCTCTATAGTCTGCAGTGGTACATCCCTCTGGGGAACAAGCTTTTAGAAACTCTAACATGGAGCACAGCTAGCTTCTTGGGCCTCTCTATGGGACATGTTGTCTTTTCCTGACACTCTGTTCTTTATCACCTTTCTTGCACACTCATGATAATGTAACATCCTCCTGCTTTTCCATCCACAAAATGTTGAAATACCACCGATTATAAACACATATTTAGTGACAAATTTTATAACACTATACTGCATATGTGGCTACCTATTATAAAATATAAAATAATTGATCATGACGCTGGGCGTGGTGGCGCACGCTTGTAATCCCCTCGCTTGGGAGGCGGAGACAGGAGGATCGCGCTGGTTCGGAGCCAGCCTCGCTGGCTTAAGAGACTCTGTTTCCACATAAAAATGTTAAAAAATAGGTCTGGGAGTGTAGCCCGTGGGAGTGTATACCGGAGGTAGAAGGGCTTCCAGGAACCCCAGTACCAAAAAAAAAAAAATAAAATAAAATAAAATAAAATAAAATAAAATAATTGATCATTTCAGTAGGATTAAAAATAAAACTTTCCCCTACCCTTTGCTTGTTCCATACATCCCCAGGTCAAAAAGCACTGCTGAGAATTTGAAATTTTTGCATCTTCCAGAAAAGTCTTTGCACATAATAACATCTGTATATAATATAGCCAAGTACCTTTACATATATGATTTTTAAATTTTCTCATCTTACTTAATACCACATCTTGCTACTTACTTCATGTCACCACTTAATATTCCACATGAAACTGTGTAAGAGCTGCATAGAAGTCCATGGAATGATTGCATTATATTTTATATAATCTTTCCTATAGTGGTAATGTTTAGAATGTGATTAGTTGTCTGAATAAAAGGAAATTTGACATAATCTAAATGTTAAATCACTAAATCAACTGTATTCTATGCCATACCATGATATGGTCTTTTAAATATTATGTTGTAAAAGTACATTCAATGTAATGACAAAGTACAAATTATGTCTTTTCATAGAAAAAACAGGTTACAACTTAATTTTCATAGTTTAAACACTAATAGAAAATATCAGTGTGCATGGCTAGAACATGTCTGAAAGAATGTGCAATAAACTATAAACTGTTAGTAAAAGGTTTTTCTGTATCCATCCCATGACACCATAGATACTCTGCTGTTCCTCCTGTTTTTATGGCACTGTGCTAGCTGGTAGAAAAGGAGGAAAAAGAACCAGTAGAAGATTAGATCAGTAATAATCAGGAGAGGCTCCCCAGAGGAAGTGGGAGTTAGGTAGAGTGTAGAAGATACATAGGATTTGCAAAAGACTACAGGAGGAGACTAAAATTACTGTAGGCCCTTGTAGTACTTCATACTTGGTAGAAAACATGTTGTTTTGTCAAATTGACTGGTTTGTCATTCAGTTACTGAAGTGGAGGTTGTATATGCACCCTGTATCAACACATGTGACTTGCAATACTAGCTCTGTCACTCACACTTTCTTACTTAAGATATCTAACTGTTCCAAACCTCACATTCCTTGTTTGTAAAATGAGAATTGTAACAATATCTATCTCTTCAGATTGCTGTGAAGGTTGACTAAAATAATGGTTTATATTCCAGTAAATTAAAATAATAATGTATAGCAAAGTATATGATTGGTACAAAGTAAATTATTAATGCCAATAGGACCAAATATGTCATAATATTAAAATTATTAATTTCATAATAACAATGAAATCATGTGTAAGAGATTCACAACTCTCAGAGGCAGTTCTTTAAAATCTCTGATATTATGTATCAGAGAACCTTATAGTCAACAGAACTCAAACAGATATCTGAATTAGCAAGCATATATAGGATGGTAGATAAATATATTGGTTTCATTTTAAGAAGATAGATATTTATGTTCCTAGTTCTGATACATGCACTGTTTAATGTTGACCAAACTCATCATTTTTTTTCACTGTTTGTATACTTACTTATTTATTATTAGTGCATTGTAATCACACATCATGATGGAGTTCAGAGTGATAGAGACATATATACACACAGGACTTGGCAAACCTCTCCCTAACACCTATCCACCTTCTTCCTCTTACTTGTGCATGATATTGAGATTGGCACTGATAATTTTTGTATATATATCATGTCCATTGAGGTGTTTCCCTTATAGAATCTCCCCGTCCCCAATGAACTCCCTCCCTTAGGCCCCCTACATTACTCCACTAGAATTTTTTCTCTTTATCTAGAATCCGTCCTGCATCTCAATTTCTCCCTAGCTTCCACATATGAGGGAAAATATATGACCCTTCATTTTTGTGACTGAGTATTTTCACTAACCATAATATTCTCTAGTTCCATTCATTTTCCTGAAAATGTCATAATTTTGTTCTTTTTTATAGATGAGTAGAATTCCACTGTGTCTCACAATTTTGTGAGCCATTCAACTATTTTTGGACACATAGACTGTTTCTATAATTTGGCTATTGTTAATTATGATGCTATAAACAGATATGCAAAGGTTAGTGTACTAGTCTAGCTTTAATCTCTTTGGATAGATACCTAGGAGTGGTATAGCTGGGTCATATGTTAGTTCCACTCCGTTTCTTCTGAAGAGCCTTCACACTGTTTTCCATAGCAGCTGCACTAATTTGCAATCCCATCAACAATGTGATAGAATTCCTACTTCCCCAAATCCTCATCAATATTTATTAGTATTTGTAGTTTTTTAGTGGTACTGGGGTTCCTGGAAACCCTTCTACTTTCAGGCTACACTCCCAGACTTATATTTATATCATTATTTGGGAACAGAGTGTCTTAAGCCAGTGAGGCTGGCTTCGAACCTGTGTAACCCTCCTGCCTCCACCTCCCAAGCACAGAAATTACAAGCTTGCACCACCACGCCTTGCTATTTTTTGTATTTTTGAGGATTGCCCTTCTAATTGGAGTTAGATGGAATCTTAGTGTAGTTTTAATTTGCATCTTTCTGATTTCTAATAATGTTGAACATTTTAATATATTTACTGTTCATTTGTATTTATTCTTTTGAGAGTGTCTATTTAGTTTATTTGCTCATTATTAAATTAGCTCATTTATTGCTTTAGTGGTAAGTTTCCTAAGTTCTTTGTATATTTCACATATTAGTCCTCTATCAGAGAAGTAGCTGGCAAAGAACTTCTCTCATTCTTTTGGCTCTCTATTAAGTTTTTGATGTTTTCCTTTACTTCACAGAAACCTTTAATTTAATGCAATTCACTTATTAATTATAGATTTAATTTCTTGGGTCTTTGAGGTTTTATTGAAGAAATTTCTACCAATGCCTGTATGTTGGAGCATTGATCCTATACCCTCTTCTAGTAATTTCAAAGTCTCTAGTCATATTCTAGGTCTTTGTTCAATAATGAGTTGACTCTTGTGCAGGATGAGAAACTGAGGTATATTTCCATTTTTCTGCATATGGTTAACCAGTTTTGCAAATACCATTTGTTGAAGAGCCTTCCTTTTTTCCAATGTATGGTTTTGGCCCCTTTGTCAAAAATCAACTGGTTGTAAGTATGCAGATTTGTTTCTGAGTCTTCTATTCTGCTTCATTGGTCTATGTGCTTGTTTTTTTGTGCCCAAACCATTCTTTTTTTTATTACCATGGCTTTGTAGTATAGTTTGAAGTTAGATACTGTGATGCCTCCTTTATGGTTCTTGTTGCTGATAACTACTTTGGTTACTTTTGTTTCTTTATTGTTCCAAAAATTTTAAGGACTGAGTTTTCTATATCTATGTGGAATGATCTTGGCAATTTAATAGGTATTGTACTGAGTCAGGATATCACTTTTGGAATATGGCCATTTTGATGATATTTATTCTGTCTATCCACAAACATGGAAGATTTTTCTATTTTCTAAGGTCTTCTTTGATTTCTTTTTTCAAAAGCCCTCTGGCTTTTATGACTTGGGTTGTGAAGTTTGGAGTGATTCTTATTGATTTGCCTTTGAATGTCACTTGGCCTTTTACTTAAATTGCCTTTAAGATTCTCTCCTTGGCCCCTACATTTGTCAATTTGTTTACTATGTCTATGTGGTTTCATGTACCTTTTCTCTGCTCTTGTCTAACAGGGGTTCAATATGTTTCTTATTCATGTGTGTTGACCTCTTTTTATGTTTGGAAATTTTTCTGATATTACATCTCTGAAAAGATTATTGGTTTTATCTTCTATGCCCTCTTCTATGTGTATTATTCTTTGTTTAACTTGTTAAAGTTGGACCAAATCTCTTCAATGTCCATTTCATGCTGCTAAGTTGTTTTTTTCCTAAATTATATACTATGCATTAATTTTTGGAGTGATCATCTTCTAAAAGCGAGATTCTGCTTTCCTTGTAGTCTAGTTTACTGTTTATAGTTTGTACTGATGTCTTCACTTCAATTATTGCATTCTTCACTTCCTTCAGAGCTTTTCTGTTGATTCCTGTTCAGGGTGTCAGATTCTTTATTTATGTGTTCCTTCATTTCTTTCATGCTTTCTCTGAATTATTTTCTGAAATCCTGTATCATTTCTATTATTAAAATTCTTGCAAGGAGTGGTGGTGCATGCTTGTAATCCCTGCACTTGGGAGGCAGAGACAGGGGGATCATGCAGGTTCGAAGCCAGCTGTGCTGGCTTAAGAGACCCTATTTCCAAATAAAAATAAAAAATAGGTCTGGGAGTATAACCCGGAAGTAAAAGGGTTTCCAGGAAACCCAGTACCACACACATAAAAAAAATTCTCAATTGTCCTTCTGGCAATCTCTGCAATTATGTGTTGGAGGGTTGTTATTATTGGGTTCTAGGAGTTCCTTACTTCTTTGCTATTCTTTCTTCTCATGAGTTCAAGATTTTTAAGTTCATATTTTTATTGATTTAGATAGCCTTCTCTCACTCTGTAGGTTTTCTATGTCTGTTTTCTTTTTGTCTTTATAGTATCTTATTCTGGAGGTACATATTTCACGGGTCCAGCCCATCAGTGGTGGGGCTGAGAAGGAAGGAGAATGCCGACGGCCCAAACAGAAACACACAAGCCAGGAGTTGAGTCAAGCAGGATCTCATTTATTTTTCTCAGGCAACCCAATTTAAAGCAAAACACCGCACGGGGGATTTCCAACAGGAAACTATTCTAACTTATCAAGCTAAAGGTCATTCTTGCATGTGCAAAGCACATAACGTGCAGCCAATCATTATCCCATATACAAGGCATTTATGAGCACAGAAGCATTTGAGCCAATAAGGCCCAACATTACCAAATTGGGCTAGCAGGGGCAAGGAGAGTAGTTATGCCCTCCATATATTCTCGGCGCTACACGTTGCAGATTTATAGGAAGTTTTGTCAGGCAATTGTGCAGACCCCAACATCTCCCCCTTCCTTTTTATATATGAAGGCGAAATGCATGGTCCCTGTCTTAGGTTGTCCTCTTTTGAGGATCTTACCCATCATTGGGTACTCATTCTTGATAGCCACTCATAAGCCACCCCAGCCCCTGTCTTAGGTTGTCCTCCTCTGAGGATCTTACCCATCATTTGGTACATGGGGAGCAGAGGAGGGATGTTCATAGTCAGAATGCCAGTCATACTGATTGGGCTCTCTCTCAGTAAGCTTTTGATATTGGATCTCTACTTGATGTATTTTAACTGCCTCCAGCCATTGTTGTACAAACTGAACTAATCTATTGAGGATACAGGGGCCCAGGGTACAAACAATCAGGAGAGACACAAGGGGGCCCAATAGAGGGAAAAAATAAGGCAAAAGCTCATTGAAGCTTGTCCATAATGGGTTGTCTTGTAGATCTTGCTGGCGTTTTTTAAGGTCATCTTGGGGATGCTTTATCTTGTCCTGGACTAAGCCTGATTTATTGGCAAAAAAACAGCATTTTTCCTGTAAAAACAAGCATATGCCTCCCTTTTCGGCCATTAACAAGTCTAATCCTTTCCGGTTTTGTAACACTACATCTGCAAGGGAGTCTAAAGGTGGCTTGTAAAATGGATTACTCTGGATAGCCTGTCCATCTGCTGGGAGTACTGGGAAGGTACCCCCTCCACAATCACAGGGCTGCCCCATCCTTTTATTAAGGATCTCTCTTGCCTTATCTGGGTCTCCAAATCCTTGTATATTATATCTTATTTGTGCTAATAGGATCAGACCAATGAGGATTTTTGTCTCCATTTTGTATCTCTCTTTTTGTAATTAAGAAGAGAGAGCTAATCTCAGGGATCTCTTTTTCCCTGGAATCACAATTATTAGTGCATGGAAGAAGGCATTTAATGTTCCTTGCTGGAACCCACAGGGGTCGTTTTTTCATCTGGAGGGAAGATGCATCTAAATCCCCTTCCAGCCATAATCAATGGGTCTGGCCCTTTCCATATGCCCTTGAGCAGGTCTTTCCATTTTACAAAGACAGATGTATATGTGATTGAGGATGACCAATGTTTCTGGAATGGTGAAAGTTCTGGGCTGTATTTAAAAAAAATTAATATTCTAAGATGATCATGTGAAGGTAATGAGTCCCCCCTCTGTTTTTGTAATTCAACCTTTAAGGTATGATTACATCTTTCTATAATGGCCTGTCCTCTAGGATTATATGGAATGCCCGTAGTATGGGAGATACTCAAGGTTTGGAGGAAAACAGCAAAGGCCTTGCCCATAAAACATGGTCCATTATCCGTTTTATCTGGTCGGGCAACCCATGGGTGGCAAAACATTGTAGCATATGACTAATAGCATGTTTAGTCTTTTTCCCCATGTAGGCTGAGGCCCAGCATGTTCGGGAGTAGGTATCGACTGATACAAAAATGTATTTTAATTTACCAAAGGGGGAATAATGAGTTACATCAATTTGCCAAAGATTGTTGGGGTATAATCCTCGAGGGTTGCTGCCTGAGATTTGAAGGAAGGGTTGGCAGGATCGACAGGTCAGCACAATTTTTTTCAGATCTGTTATTGGGATGTGTGGATATTTGTGTTTTAACCCCCTCCAGTTTGTATGAGTAAGCTGATGAAAATGAGTGGCTTTTGTTAGAGTAAAGATAGAGGAAGCAATTTATTAGCAACCTGATTTCCTTTGGAAAGGAGGCCAGGTAAATTTTGATGGCCATGGAGGTGTTGAACAAAGATTGGGTTGCTCCTTTGTTTAAGTAAACATTGTGTTTATATCATTAGGGGATAATGGGATTGGCATCCAATTTAATGTAAGCTTCCAGCAAAAGAGGCAACAAGTTGACCACATATAGGGTATCTGAAAATAAATTTATAGGTTCTTGTATTGTTTGTAAATCCAAAGTCATGGCAAAAAGCTCTTTAAACTGGAGTGAGCCCTCTCTTGGATGAGATATTGTGTGTACAGGTTGAGGATCATCACCACTAATGAAGGGGGATAGATGATTACTGAGGTCCCCATACAACCCCCATCAGTGAAAATGGAATAGAAACTTCGATTAGGAGTTAAAACAAATATTTTAGGGGGTCTCCATTCTAATTGTATGTAGGAGTTCATCCACCTATAAGGACCATAGTGGCAATCCAGGTTGCCGAGGAGCCCCTCTATAGCAATCACTATCCTTGCATTATTTCTTTATAGCCAAGTGAAATCTGAAAGCTGGTGTGGAATTATTATTTCATGAGGATCTATTCCAAACAGACAATTTGCAATGTCCCTTCCTTTAATTATGCAATCAGCAATTTGGTCAATTACTGTGTAGACCTGGGGTGCCCCTCCTACAGCAAGATGAATCCAATGAATGGGCTCTCCCATCTGGGCCAAAAGAGTCAAGCATAGGGTGTTTCCCATGAAAGCATATAAAATTAAATTGCCTTAAGAATGTCTCATTAATTGACTTTTGTATTTTTGTTTTTTGGGTTATCCCAGCGATAGGAGCTTCAGTAGGCCCTTCATCTAATTTCCTCCATGCTGTCAAAGCAGCTGTCTGTGCCTGGTCTTAGTAGGGGGGGGCATAAAGCTGCCTGTCAGAGGTCAGTGGTGAACTGATTGCCTGTGCCAGAAAGCATGTCATAATTTAGAGGTATAACAGGCTGAGCAGCTTGATTCCATTCACCCTGGATTCTATGCTCCTCCTGAAAATATGTTGTCCACTTAAGAAAAAGAGCCTCAGGGAGGCCTTAGTTAGATCTCTCCAGTTGCACGGGAAAGGTGCCTGATGAGACAATCCCTCCATAAGGGTGTCTGTCCAGGGTGAGTTAGGCCCGTCCTCTGCCACAGCCCTTCTAAGTTCTTTTAGGTCTTGTGGTTCCCAGGGGTACCAGGGTGCAGGGAGGTTTTCTCTCGGATTGACATTGACAGGAAAGAGGCCCACAGTTTCTCCGGGTCCTCCTTCTTCCGCATATAGCGGCGGAGCTGAGGGTATGGAGAAGGAATTAGCCGGGAAAAGGGGCTGTGGGGAGCCCTTAGCGTTCCCAAAGGGATTAAGGGAGGAATCTGGAGGGTTCTTAGGGGCTTCGGGACTGGGGAAGGGTATATGCTTTTTCCGCTGGCTTGGGGCCACAGTCAGTGAGTTTTTTCGGGGGTCGTGGGGGCAAACAACTTTTAAGTACGGAGATGGTGGGGGGAACCCCCAGGGGGGGATCTCCTCTTGCTCTGTCTGGCCTCGCCTAAGCAGTCCCTCAACTCAATCCCAGGTATCCCAATCAAAAAGATTACTTTCGGGGAGCCATGGGGCAGACTTTAAAAGGTACCCCCAGGCCTGGGTGGCTTGGTTATCAGTGAGATTAAGTCCTCGGCTCTTGAGAAAGAGTTGAAGGGATTCTAGGGCAGGGTCAGGTTTAGAACTGGAATTCCCCATATCTTATGAGTGGATACTCACCCATGGACCGATTGGCCTGTAAGCATTTCACTGAGAAAGAGTTCCTCACACGGGGCACCAGACTGACTGGTCCAGCCCATCAGTGGTGGGGCTCAGAAGGAAGGAGAGTGCCGACGGCCCGAACAGAAACACATGAGCTGGGAGTCGAGTCAAGCAGGATCTTGTTTATTTTTCTCAGGCAACCCAATTTACAGCAAAAAAACTGCATGGGGGATTTCCAACAGGAAACTATTCTAACCTATCAAGCTAAAGTTCATTCTTGCATGTGCAAAGCACATAACTTGCAGCCAATCATTATCCAATGTACGAGGGGTTCATGAGCACGGAAGCATTATTTGAGCCAATAAAGCTCAGCATTACCAAATTGGGCTAGTGGGGGCAAGGAGAGTAGTTACGCCCTCCATATCCACTCAGCACTCCATGTTGCAGATTCATCGGAAGTTTTGTCAGGTGGTTGTGCAGACCCCAACATGCTCAGTGCTACATGCAGCTGATTCATCAGAAGTTTTGTCAGGTGGTTTTTCAGACCCCAATGCGCTCGGTGTAGCTGATTCATCAGAAGTTCTGTCAGGCAGTTTTGCAGACCCCAACACATATTTACCACCAGGAATGCCTCAAAATTGAATAATCTCTACTACATGAGTACGATCAGCTCTCTGTTGTTTAATGTATTGTTCTTTGATACTGATGTTGAGAATTGTTTTCCATATCACCCCATTGCTTTTCTGAATGTAGTTCATCAGTACTGAGTTGCAGTTATTCCTTCTGCTGCTGATGGGTTTCAGTTGTGAAGATCTGGTTATCTGTTTGTTGCCTCGGTTACAGGGAGTTGGCTCAGAGGTGTGAGCAGAACACTTTGTGTCCTCTGAGTTTTTAAACTTCAATTTGCGGGTGGTTTCTTTTGTAAACTGTGGTTAGTTTGTCCTTAGTGTCTGGCAGTCTGTGCTAGTGGTTCTCCTATCTGGTCCAATCTCAGCAGTAGGGATTTATAGGTGTCAGGTCTACAAGTGAAGTTTGTGTTGTATTCAGTAGTGAAGATTGAGTGAGGAGGAAGGATCTGGAGTAACTTGTGCTAGAATATGGTAAAGTAGAATATAGAATGGAGTAGACTGAGAGTTTGAGTATAGTAAGATAATATTTAGTAGAGATTAGAGATAGTGAGTATATAGGAGGATTATAGTAGCCAGTGTATTTAGATATATTAATATGAAATGGATTTAATACAAAAGAAAGAAAAGAAAAAAAGAAAAATGGGACAGAGAGAATAGAGTAGATAGGAAAGAGGAAAGAAGCTTGAAAAAGGAATGGCACAGAGATCAAATACACACACACATAAAATAAAAACAAAACAAACAAGACAACCCTATAATATATGAATACAGAGAAAACTTGGCCTCTGCAGCCCTCCTGGCTCTACATAGATACTTGGCGTCATTTAAATTCCACTTATATATTAAGTAGTTTTATTTTAGCATATCAAGCAGTCTCATTTGCTCAGTAATCTATAGCAACGATGTGAATTTGCAGTCCCACTTTTTTGTCCTCTACATTGATTGGGACCCTGTTCTGTTGACTCTGTCTGTGCAGACACTGGATGTCATTGGTGCCTCTCCAACTGCAATCCTGATCTTCAACCTCTCCTCAGAGGCCTGATCCTGTGTCTCTCTCTGCCTATGCAGGTGGTAGTGTCACTGGGGCCAGCCCTAGTATAAGGGAGAATCTCCATGCTTTCCATAGACTATGGGCCTTTGTGTCTTTCCTTGTGCCTAAGCAGGTGGTGTGGTGAATCTCGCTGGGACCAGACCCAGTATAAATTTGGAGCTCAAAGTTCTTCAAAAAAATAGCTGAGTTGGTCTGATTTCTCCCCAGACACCACATCTGGGTGGGTGTCCTGTGGCAATCTCTGGAACCCCTGCACCCTGCAGACTGTAGACCTCTCCCATCCAAGTGGCCCTGGCCCTGGAGGCTGTCTGATAATTTGTGTCTTTACCGTGTCAGAAAGCAGTCTCCACCCCCACCCATACATGGGTGAACCATAAAGTCTCAGACCCTGCAATTCTATCACTTGCCATATTAGGCCCTATGGCTGCACTGGGTAGTCTCCTGCTATGGTGGCTCATTATATTTTTCAGAACTTCTCTGAATGTCTGGAGGAAGAGGTGGGCTTATACTCTGCTGCTAAAAGTTCTGGCTGGGCGTCTGGGCAGTTGGTTTTCTGTCAAGTGTGGAGTGAGGTGCCAAACCCTTACAATACTGATGAACTATGGTCATTTACTTCACATCAAGTAGTTAGCTTCTTTGCTGGGTATCTCTAGTCTGCAGTACTAGCAGCCAAGTTGTAGTCAGGCCAAAATCTAAATTTTTATTTTATTTATTGTATCCATTATTTCTTTCAGCAGTTCTTTTTTTATTCCAGTTCATGTTCCATCTCTTTATCAATATGGACCTTCATATCCTTTAGACTTTCTCTCTCTTTTTTTTGGTGGTACTGGGGTTCCTGGAAACCCTTCTACCTCCAGGCTACACTCCCAGATCTATATTACATTTTTAAAAAATTGGAAACAGGGTCTCTTAAGCCAGCGAGTCTGGCTTCGAACCCATGTGATCCTCCTATCTTCGCCTCCCAAGCACGGGGATTATAAGCGTGCACCACCACACCCAGCTTTTATCTTATTTTTAAAGTGTTGGATCATAAGTATAAAGTTCTTAATTTTCCTTCTGGCATTCTCTACATCTCTTAGTTGATTATTTCTTTGTTTTATAGTTGTGGGAGCTTATGTTTCTAGTCTTTTTTCCTCATGATTTCAGGATTCTTAAATTTGTAACTTGGTTGTTTTATTTTCAGCCTTTCTCTCTTTGTGTGGTCTTCCTATATTGAATCACTTTCCCTTTATAATATATCTTGCTCTGGAGGTACACATTTACCTTGAAGTATGTCTTAAGGGACAAAGATGTAGTTAGCCACTGACTGTTCTGGCTTCTTTCCTTATATAGCCCAGATAGAGTCAGCTAGAGGCAGTAGCACTTTAAGCATGCGGGGATGGCTGCCTAGCTTGTATTCCCCAGAGAGTTCCTACTTTTCCTGTTGCTATGAGTACTAGGACTGCCTTATACCCTTTGCTCCACTGAGGTCACTGATCTCCACAAAGTTTTGTGTTCTGCTTTAGTTTTATTATCCTAGTGAGACCCCCCTGTTGTCATCCTAATTGTGGTCACCTGAAATCATGTATGCTGCCTGCTTTAGGGGCTCAGGTTCCACTTACCCAAGCTATATTGATCTTGTACTATCCCTTATTGTTCTGCCTGAACTTTGCTGGGGTCACAGTGTTGTAGTGTTTCTAGTGCTCTGTGAGGGTGTGTGAAAAGTCATCTTTTATATTGAGGCTCAGTTTCCCCATCTGAAAAATGGGGATATTTATACTATCTATACCATGGAGTTGTTAATATTTGCATTAAATGAAGTAACACTGATAAATGGCTTAGTGACTTCTACTGAATTACTGCTCAGTTCATTCATTGAACAAATGTTTGTTGAGCATTTTCAGTATGCTCAACTTTGTGCATAGATACTGAGAATACTTTGCTCTTAAGCAGTTTAAGTTTTCAAAATAAAAGCCAGCAATACTATTGTTGCTACTATTAAAAAGTTATTCCTTAATGTCTGAATTCTCGCTAAGTATTCATCATAATGACCTCAAAAATACTTACCCCAAATTCGCTACTCAAAAGCCCTCATTAAAAAAAAAAATTTGAGTTGTACAGGAGTTCCTTCTAAAGGACATAGTATGTGCCTCTGTCCCAATGAGATGGCACCTTTGTTCCAGAAGCATTATGCATAAGCAATATCATCTTTATACTCTTTGTCTATGAAATTATTCCTTCCTGAGTCCCAGTGTTTGTTTCTTTGAATATTTAGAGTCACTATCCACCACTCTGTGGACCATTTCTTGAGAATCTCTAATGTATTCTTTTATTGTTTATATTACTGTGTGTTATTTGAAGTTTATAGAGTAAATATAAATTCCTGAGAGTGTTAATTATTGTATATCAATTGTAACAGTCCTTTAAGTGTTAAATATTCAGATATTAACATTTTAAATGTTATATATTATTCATAAGTACTTAATGGATTGATGTAAAGTTATTTAAAAGTGTTTTGGTAATGTTTAGAAAAAAGTGATTGGGGCTTTTAGATGTATTGGGAATATATTTTTTTTATTTTTCCATTTAAAATAATTGAATATAAGCTCTCAGTTTGTGTCACTGCACTATACAACATGTTCTCAGTTAAACTGCATAGTTAGTTGAACACCTAGGGATGTTTGTACTATGACAATGCTACTATCATATATCATCTAGTACTTGCAAATAAGTAATAACTACCTACTTACTTTTACTAACTATTCCCCCCAAGTGTTGTATTGATAGGCTTTGTATAAGCTACTATGAGCCTCTACCTTTCTAAAATTTAAGTTGTCACACAATTGGGTGTATGGCCTAATGCTCAAGGCAAAAGACCTGGAACTTGTTGTGGCTGATATCTAAGCAAGGCTATCTGAGGATAAAGAACACAACTCCATTCACATCTTTTTGTGGCTCAGAGGCCACACCAGAGATTCAGCTAGCTCCAGAGGCAAGGGTGTTGGTTATGTCAAAGGAGGAATCACATGGAAGTGGAGCTGAGGATGTCCTTTAAAACAGCAGGTACTGCCTGCTGTAAAAGTGTGTGCTGACGTATGTCATTCTCTAGTGTACTGCAAAGGCATTTGTTGGTTTTGAAAGGTCTTCATGAGCATTTGAATTGTCAGATATAGATGAGAATTCTAGTTGTATTACTGAATAGGTTTTTTTTATTTTATAAATATATTTTTATTTATTTATTATTTTTGTGTGGTACTCAAGATGGAACCTGTTACCTGCACCCTCAGCCTTATTTTGCTTTGTATTTTGATACAGGGTCTCTCTAAGTTTCTGAAGCTAGCCTTAAATTTGTGATCCTCCTGGTCTCAGCCTCCCACCTACTGGGATTTCAGGCCTTTGTCATTTGGCTTAGCTTTATTATTGATTAGGGGTGTGTGTGTGTGTGTGTGTGTGTGTGTGTGTGTGTTTGATTTAAAAGAAGATAAACTCCTGCTGTGTATGGTGTGCATGGCTATAATTCAAATACTTGGGATGCCTGAGACAGGAAGACTGCAGGTTCTAGTATAGTCTCAGCAACCTAGAAAGACCCAATTTAAATTTTAAAAAAGGAAGAATGGGGGTATAGATTGGAGGTACAATGCTCTTGGGCTCAATACCCAGTATAAAAATATCATTTCTTGATGAGAGGACTAAGAACATTTTTTCTGGTCAAATCAATTTGAGGGAAAGACTATACATAATGCCTGCTCGGGATGTAATCAACATAAAGAAGGCTCCAAGTGGTCCTGCAACAAAGCAACATGATTACTCTTTGCTTACTGGAACATTCCCACACTTTCTTTGGCTCACAGAACTCTTCTCTGTTTGGCAGCCTACTGAACACTATTCCACAACAGATATTGTTGTAAATTATTCTAAAATAAGGTATGACAAACTTTAATAAGCATCCTGACCCACCCATTATCCTCCTACTCTCTCCTGCCCCCTTTCCTCATGTGTCTTTCTTTCTATCCCACTCTTCCATTTCTCCTTTACCATTTCTCCTCTTCCTCTAGCCACATTCACTGGAACATGACTAAGACATTTGCCTGTCATCAAAGGTATTTCAAAAATCATTTTAGTACTAAGGACAATACCAAGTGCTGTCAAAAGGTGAAAAAATATTTGTTCCTACCCTTAAGCTCTGTCAGTAGTTTAGAGATCTGGACTTGGTGGATATGCAGATTCTTGATAACATAAGTAATCTGCATGCAAGCAAATGTCTGAACAAATGGTATGCTCATGGATGGGAGAAAGAGAGTACTCAGTGAATTACAGCTACACCTTTTTCAGTACTAAATACTTGCCAAGCACAGCTCAGCAGAGGGAGAAGAAACACAATTATTATTCCCTGTATAATATATGCCATTGTACAGCCAGTGCTGTACTCTCAGGGGGACATTGTGCAATTTTCAGATTTTGTCACATGCTACCTTTTTTGAGAGGCTGCAGAGGAATTAGGAAATCTGGATTCATCTGCCAGCTCAAACACAGCCTTTCTGTGAGACTTTGTACAAGTCATATGACCTCTCTGGGCCTCAGAGGAGACTTCATCATGTGACCTGGAGTCACCCTTCCTGTCCTGGTCCAGGGAATCTATATGATAAAATTGCTGCTGCTTAGTGATGGCTTGGGGTGAGATGAGTTAGAATATGATTCTCTTCAAAACTTATTACTGTTTTTCAAAAGGGTTTGTCAAATATTGCTTGGGAGGGGAGGGATTGACAAATTTTCAAGTAGAAATTGATTGTGGGTGGCTGTATATGTGTCTGTTTTCATACCTTGTTGTCTCCCCCAAGCCCCAGGACCACTCAACTCAATGAATATTTTATTTCTGAAGCACATTTACTCAGATTCTATTTACATCCTGGAAATAAGCTGTGGTGTTTTAGTCACGAGAATAATGTGTGAAAACTGAATAACTATAGCTATCAATTACTTAGAATTTACACATATGCATGGTTCTAGGAGAGGAAATTGACATATTTCATCTTGTTTAAGCCTCACAATGATCCTTTAATGATGGTCATTTTACAAGTAATAAAACCAGACCTTTGAGAGATTTCATGACCTGCCCAAGAGCATATAGAAATTAGAAGAGCCAGTTTTCAAATCATCAGCACAAATCTAGAGCCCTTAGCTAGCATACATTTTCTTTTTTTCTTCTTTTCTTTCTTTTCTGTGCTCTTTTCTTTTTTTGTTTTCCTCTCTTCTTTTGTCCTCCCTTCCATCCCCTCTTCCCTCCCCTCCCCTTCCCTCCTCTCCTCTCCTCTCCTCTCCTCTCCTCTCCTCTCCTCTCCTCTCCTCTCCTCTCCTCTTCTCTTCTCTTCTCTTCTCTTCTCTTCTCCTCTCCTCTCCTCTCCTCTCCTCTCCTCTCCTCTCCTCTTTTCTCTCTCTCTCTCTCTCTCTCTCTCTCTCTCTCTCTCTCTCTCTCTCTCTCTCTCTCCCTCTCTCCTTTATTGCTTGATTTCTTGCTTTCTGTACTGGGGGTTTGAATCAAGGGGAATTCTACCTTTGAGCTACAACCTTAGACCTGATTTTTATCTTTTGTTTTGAAACAGGGTTTTCCTAGGTTGCTGAGTGCCTTGCTAAGTTGCTGAGACTTTCTGTGAACCTGTGATCCTCTTCTTTCAGCCTCTGAAGTACTGAGGTTACATACATGGACTGCCATGACTGGCTGCATGATTTTCTTTTAGCTGGATCAAGCAAGTGCCATGGAAAATAATTACCTATGGAGAGAGTAAGTAGAGTGAGGAAGTGGGGAAGCAGATGTTACCTGCCTTAACTAAGTAATCGCTGGTCTTGACAAATGCTCTGTCTTATGCTGACATTATGTAGAAGCAGTTGGTGCAGATTCCCAGCTTACCAGAGTCTCCCCAAATGGTATTCAGCACTCTCTGCTACCTCTGCTTGAAACTGTATACCCTATGAGACTGATAGGAGTGAAGTTGAAGGGTTTATGCAATGTCCACAGTAGGTAATTTGTTCCAGAACCATCTATATTGATGATTGGCCAGGAGCTAAATTCGAAAAGCTTAAGATCTTGTCCTTGGCATTTTCTGTCCCTCTCTCAGAGCCCTTTCCTCTCTGATCAGCATCTGTTAGAAAGCTCATGTGCATATTTCTACTTCTGGGATCCCGGGTCCCTTCATGCTGGCACCCCTGTCACAGACCTGTGGTCCTCAGCAGTCCCCAATACTTCTGATCAGAGCATAACACAGTCTTCCAGTCAATAGCTACGGACCCTGTGGCTGTCATTGATGAAGATGCTAATAGTAAATCTTTGATAATTGCTAACTTTTATCAGTCATTCTCTGTGGATGGGCTCTACTAAAAGTATTTACATGCATTGCATCTTTTAATTTTTATACCAAGGCTATGTGTAGAACTTTTATTATTATGTGTAAGTGATAATAGAGGATGCTAAAGTTGAGAAAGTCTAACGTTTCCAAGTCGACTGACCAGTGATTAATTGAAAAACTTTCAAACCAGGTATTTCCAACTTGAACATCTATGCTCACGTGCATGTGCACTAGCCCATACTATGTCACATATCTTGTGTTAATTACCAGGATCTCCAGTCTGCCTGCTTAGATGTATTTTTTTCTATCTGAGGAAATAACATAACATTTTTCTTGGGAAACAATCCATTTTAAGTATATTCAGAACTGTTGTAAAGGCTATATAAGGACACACATTATAAGAACTACAAGATTTTTTCAATCTCTCTCACTTTTCCTCCATTTCTTCTTTATACTCATCTTACCCAACATTCAGCACATTTTCCTGTTGCCTCCATACATCACATTTTACATATGATCCTCACAGTACCCAAACAGCTAATTTTAAACTTTTAGTACTATTAAGAATTCTTAATTTTGTCATGACATTCCTTCTGTTGCTTTTATTTTTCCTCCTCTCAATAAGAACTTCTTGACATCTTCCCTCACCATTTTCTCACTGTCTTCCCTATCTCTTCACTCACAGAAGTGACTCATTTGCTGTCACACCATCCTGGTAAAGCAGACAATGCTAGTTATGCTGGCCCTATTTGATATATGAGGAAACTAAGGCACAAGTTCCGTAGGTGACTTGCAAAGGATTATATCCTTTTTTCTCTAATAGGGAGGTCCTCCTGCATACTATTTGTTGCAGTAAGAGTGTTGAGATTGCCTAAGATGTTGGGGGGGGGGCTTCTAAAATATAATTTTGACTTAAAAATCACACCATTTTCTGGGTGTTTTGCTAAAGCACCAAGACTAGAATGGAATGGAGTGTGCTGAGTTGGGAGGCTATTTTTCTGGTATTGGGGATTGAACCTAGTGGCATTCTACCCTTTTTTTTTTTGCAGTACTGTGGATACAACCCAGGGGCATTCTAACTCCGAGCTGCACCCCAAGCCCTATTTTTTATTCTCTATTTTGAAACTGGTTCTCTGAATTACAAAAGGCCTAAGTAGCTGAGGCTTTCCGCAAACTGCGACCCTATGGTCTCGGACATTCTACTTCTGAGCTCTATTGCCAGCACTTGTTATTCTTTATTCTAAAACATGATATCACTAGGTTGCTAAAAAGTCTCACTAAATTGTTGGGGCTTTCTTTGTACCAGTGATCCTCTTGTCTCAGCCTACCAAGTACTGGGATTACGCGTATGCTCCACTAAGTCTGGTTTAACAAAACCTCTAAATGAGGCCTATAACAGGTCTCAAATCTGCTACCTGAGTGAAGATTAACTTCATAGTTTCAGCACCATTTATACATAGCAAAGAGAATCACCTACTACTCTGAGTCAAGACCAGGTTGAGACGTTGATTATTTTTCTTGTAATGATCCTTTTATTTCGGAACTAGATCTTATGAATACTACAAGAGTGAGAATATCAAAGGAAAAAACATGACTGACGATATTTAAAAGTCAATGCAGTGATGAATGTGCTGTTGTGGGAGGTTCCTATGTTTTTCTCAGGATTTGACTTTACAATATTCTATAAGTAACAACTTCTATCTCTGATTCAATAAAGGGGTAGTAAGCATGGAATTGGAGGGCAGTTTAGGCCTACAAGAATAGGGGCAATTTTCTTCTTCCTGCATAGCAGATAGATGTTTATGGCCAGATGATCTTATTTAAGGCTTTGGTGGAATTTTGTCTGTACTTTCAATATGTGGCCTACTTCTTGGCACTTAGAAGAAACTATCCAGGTGAGTGAATGAATTTGGACAACTTTTTTGTGTTGTTTAGCTTATTTTTATTAGTTTTACTTTTCATTCTTCATTTAATGTGTGAACCTATGCTGTCCTTACTAAAGACTCCTTGGAATTAGTATTGTCCATGCCCTAGAAGGAGAATGCTACTACATATCATGCGGAAACCAGGTTTATTCCAATAAAACACAGAAAAATTCTTCTGTTATCCAGTACTCTTCAAATTAGAGGTTGGCTTTCTATTGAAACACAAATGCTCCTGGACTATGAATAATATGAGCAAGGTTAAGTATCACATAGACATCTTCCAGTACTGTCAATGTCTATTGCATGATTTGAGGAAAGAGAAGTTAAGCAGTTTTAGATAATTTACATCATTATTTATATATTAAAGGAAACATTGATATTAGTGAGCCTGAGCTACCATAACAAAATACTATAGACTAGGTAACTTAAACAACAGGAATTTATTTCTCACAGCTTTGGAGGCTAGGAAGTCCAAGACCAAGGTACTGGATAATTTGGTTTTCTGATGAAGACTATCTTCCTGAATTGCATACAGCCACCTTCTTACTATGGCCTCACATGGCAGAAAGTCAGAGGAAGTAAGATCTCTGGTGACTATTTCATAAGGGTGCTAATTGCATCTAAACCTAATTACCACCCAAGAACTTCATCTTTACATACCATCCTACTAGGGTTTAGGGGGTTTAAAATAAAAATTGGGGAGGCACTTTACAGTCTATAACAATATCTAACAGAATGAACTCTAAAATGCATGTTTGTGTACTACAATAAAATATAAGTAGCAAATAAATTTCAATGTTTCAACAAATCATTTTAAGCTATATTAACTGACTTTGTGGAGCATAGTCTCCTTTACCTTTGCCGAAGGGGTTTTGAGATGAACTTTAAGAAACAATGCCAGGGTAGTCCAAGTTGCTCCAATGCAAATGTTGCTCCTTGGAGTTGTCCTCTGCAGAAGCCTTTTCTCCATGAAGCTATTAGGGATACTCTATATTTGAAAATGAAAGAAAACTCTGAGAAGAACTTTTGATAAGGGAGGAGGCAGTGAGTGTGAAAAGGCTGAGAAGTGGAGCAAAGCAAGAAAGGGAAGAGGGAAAATTAAAGGCTTAGTTATTAATGACTTTCAGCATCAGTTTCATATTTTGTTGTGGAAAAGATTGGCTTTCCTGGGACCCCTTTCCTCATCTTATTCTCTGTGTATTTCATAGTCTATTGGCTGTACTTCTAATATAGTCCTCAGATGAGCTCTAAGGAAATAGGATAATCAGTATATCCCAATTAATTTCATTTTTGGAAAGGGGAATGGGGGACATTGGATCACTGTCCAGATGTAGTAATGTCATTTAAAATTTTTACAAAATACATGTGTAAATAACTCCCCCTATAAGACTCTTAAGGTGGAATCACAAAGACCTTTTCTCTTTTACCTCACAGTAATATCAAATGGATGTACACTCTTTCCTTTATACCCCAAGAGTCATGATTAAGCATTGCTTAAATAGTATTTTCTGCCCACTAATGTATTTCAGATTGCCTGAGCTTTCTTTTAAAAATCTTTTTTGCAGGTGTTCTGGCCCACCTCCTAACTCATCTTCCCTCCTGGATTTTTTCACAATTGTTACAAGCACTACATTTTTTTCTCTTGTCCCATAACTTGTACTGAAATCTTTCCCTATGCTACCTCTATGAATTCAGAAAGGCCTTTCACTAATCTCAGAGTCACAACTCTGATCTTCCTAACACAAATCACTGTTTCTCAGTAATTTCACTTAATAAAAATACTTAAGAATGAACATATAGTGTCTTGTCCACAGTCCAGTTGAATGAAGTATGTCCTCTATAAAAATTCATTCATTCTCTTAGTAATAACATTAGCATGAAAAACAGTGGGCACTGTTTATTCAACACCTATAAGGTTAAATTTGTATATTTAATCATGCATACCACCATAAATGTCAAGTATTGCTCTTCTCATTTTAGAGGTGAAGAACCTAAGGCTAAGAGATGTGAAGTGGTTAGCCTAAGGTTTCTTTATGTAAGAATCCTCCACTCTAAATTAGCTTTGCTGTTGTCTTATTATAGAGTAATTTATTGGGCATTTAATTAAAACATTTATATTCCCAATATAGGTAATCCATTAGCTTCTTTCTAGACAGCAAAGTATAGTAGTTAAAAGAATAAGCCATGCCATTTGACAGACTTAAGTTTGAATTTTGACTCTGCTTAGTGACCTTGGAAAAGTCATTTAAACTCTCTGGATCTGTTAAATAATAAGGATGTTAATTCCCATCTACTAGAGTTATTATAAGAACTAAATGAGATGGTATCTGTAAAGTGCTAACAGATAAATGACAGCTTGTCATTAATAATTTAAATTCAGATTAAAAGTGATACAGATCCTGCCAAATAAGGAACAGAGCTTGACTTTTAGTTGTAGAAGAATTTAATGTATTTTAGAGAAGATACCTCAGTACTCCTGGGAGAACTTTGGAAGGATTTTATAGTTAAAGGCTGTTCATTCCTTTAAGAATGATTCAGTAAATCTAGATTACAATTTAATCTGGTTTAAGAGGACTTGATGTGTAATTGGAATAAAGTCCAATGTGGCACAATGTTAGCCAAAGAAACACAAGTCACACATACAAATTGATTGAATAGCAATTGAAATAATCACTGCAAACTCACTCATGAGTGCCAATGATATAGTACAGTTGACCTTCTAATCACAGATTCAACCTACTACATATATAAAAAAATTAGAAAATAATTGCGTCTGCACTGAAGATAAACTTTTTGGTCATTATTTCCTAAGCAATACACTTTAATAACTATATTTGTAGAATTTATATTATACCAGGTATTTTTATAAGTAATCTTATTTAAAAATATGGAAGGATTATATATAGGTTATATTCAAATACTACATAATTTTATATGAGGCATTGAGCATTCTACAATTTAAGTATCTGAACAGGTTTTTGGACTCCCCTAATGATTCTGAAAAAGACTATATATTCATAAGGAATAGAAAGAATTGTTCTGAATCATCTGTCCCATTCCCCTTGCTTTCTGAATATTTCACACACTGTAGGTACCTCAAGGTTTTGTTTTTCTCCAAATCTGTTCCACAAAGGTAACCTGTGGAGATGCTCCTTTCTTCCCTTGTCCCTTCCTTAGATTAACCCTTTATTATGTAGGTTTACTTACCTAAATTTTCCATTACAAAAGAGAATTGGGAACTCTTCTAGGCTCAGGAAGGATGTGTGTGTGTGTGTGTGTGTGTGTGTGTGTTGTGTTGGGCTGCATTGGGACTGAGAGGTATATTGCAAACATATCATTTAATGGCTTTTCTAGATTAAGAGCAATTTAACTCAATTGAAATTTTATACTTACCCAAAATATGGTTGTTCAGGCTAAAAACAGCATTTCTTTTTCTCCTTTTGGTAGGAGTTTAGCAATTCAAAAATGCAATGCAAACTTTGGGAATTATTTTGATACAAAGTTATTTACTTTTTTAGAAAATAATAGTTTTGTGGTAAAATTTGCTGTTAAACATATCTGTCCTCCTACTTCGGTTTGGTGAGATAATATGATGGACTGCAATTGGTTTGGAAACCTATGATGTGGTTCATATGGTACACACATATTCTCTTCTAGTCCTTACAACATCCTATGAGAGTGGTATAATTATGTCTATTATGATGTGAGGAAACTGAAACTTAGTCAATTATTTTGACTAATATTATTCCTCCAACAAGGGATAAAGTTAGGACTTGGTACCAAAGATGATGCGTAACTCCAAAATGAGAAAGGGAACAAAGAAAAGTTGCTCAAATAGTTCTCTCTCTCTCTCTCTCTCTCTCTCTCTCTCTCTCTCTCTCTCTCTCTCTCTGTGTTTGTGTTTTCACTCATCTTATACATATCTATCTGATAGGCATGCACTTAAAAAAACTATAGTAATATGTAGGCAGAATTCAATTATAGAACTTGTAGATGCTACTGCTCTGGCAATGATGGAAGAAGGAGAGAAGTGATTATGGTGCACAGGGACCAGAAAAAAATTATTCTGTAAAGACAGATGGCATTTGCAAAAAATTCAGAGAAGATAAATAGTTGGATCTTCTAAGCATGGAATTTGAAAGGGGAAAAGATACTTAAACTGGACAAATTTTAAATACTTCTCATATATACAACACTGTAATATATGCAACACTTAGACTATGCTAATAGCTTTTCTACACACTCCTTGGGCCTCACAATAATCCTTTGAAAAAGCCATGTTCATCATAATTTTATAGATTTGCATTCAATTATCCAGACACACAAATACCAGGTACATGCCTAGTACAAGCTGGTGTAAAGAAATAAAACCAGAAGGATGAGATAATTCATCACTTCATGGCAGAGTCAAGCAAGACAGACATGGCAGAGCTCATGTCTGATTGGTTTAAAATTCACCTTTCTGTCTAGTACACTGCACTAGGGAGTAAGTGCTCAAAACAGACCAAACAATTTCTTGTGTTCTTTTTCACTGAGTTGAGTATGACTTCTGAATATCATGCGTAATCCTAGTGACAGAAACAATTTTGGTCCCAGGTGTCAAGAGCTCCCCATCTCCCTTTGCTGTTTTCTGGAGATTAAGATAAATAATATGAAGCAACAAATGTAATTAAGATAAATACTATGAAGCAACAAATGAACACTTAGAAAATGCATGAAAAAACAAAGAAGTAGCTGAGGCCATAGTGATGAGGAAGGTGATCCAAGTAGAGGCTACATTAAGAAATTCTTAGATTTTTGTTTGCTGAGAAATTTGAGGCCATGTTCATTGGAAATTTTACTAGTTTTGACAAGAAAAGTGATTGTACATATGAAAATACTTAAATTATGCAGTCAGCTCATAATTATACTCTACATTCACATGTGTTTTTTCGTTGAAGCCTTGCAGATTGTTCTTTTATTTTCCTCATTGATGTACTCTTGATAAACATCCCAATGAAACTGTTCTCTCCAGCTCTATTTTAATCACACTTTTCTACAAATGTTTAAACTTTCCTAAGCTATTTTTCCCTTTTCTGTGTACACTCTATTTCTAATAAAGCCCCTTTGAATGATCTTGAAGTAGAGGAGTTTCTGTTTCTTTTGTCTCCCACATGTGCTCTCAGAAATTTAATTCCAAGGCCCAAGATCCTGGGCTCTGTAGTTTTAACAACATTTCTTTATATTACAAAGCTGGGAAGTTGTAAAACTATAGCTGACTGTCATTGGTTGCTCTAGTTGGGCTCTGGAAGGACCCTTAAAACCCACGTGTTAAAGACTTGATCCTCAACTCCTGGAGCTATTAGAGGTGTGAAAAGCTTTAAGTAATAGATCCTAGTTGGGCAACAAAGGTGACTGGTGCATGCCTTTGAAGGATATATTTTGTTTCTTGTTCTCTTCCTCTCTCTCTTTCTTTCTTCCTTTCTCTCTCTCTCTGCTTCTGGTTATCAGGGAGTGTGCAGTTTTGCTCTGCCTTGTCCTCTTCTCCATGATGTTTTGTCTTACCAGAGGCCCATAAGTATGGAGCTAAGTTAATACTTCTAAAAACATGAGATAAATAAATATTTCCTCCTTAAAGTAGTTTTTCTTAGGTATTTTGTCACAGCAACAAAAAGTTAACACATTGGCCATAATGAATATTTTTCTGTTGCCTGGAAAATAAATACATAGTGGCTACCCTTAACAGCAAACCCTCCTTGATGACATTAGCAGAGAAACCAGAAGACTTTTGCTGCTGAGGAGGGAATGCTCTTGAAGTAGGCCAGGTATGGGGCTGATCAGGAACGGAGTTATCTCTCTAGGAGCCAAGTGACAAGGAGACAAAAATTAGGAATGGTATAAAGCAATCTTTCTTGACCTAGTTATCCCCTCAAAGAGTGCTGAAGAGGAGGTGTTAGGAAAGAGGACCAGGTGGTGTGGTCTGATCCGTAAGAGAAGATCGTGGTTGTACTGAGTATTTCAGGAAATCTGATATTCTTACCCCAAAGTATCTGTAAGGGCAGAACAAAAATCTCCCTGACTCTACTCCTACTTCTACTATCCACAGTATTGGGGACATGATACAAAGCCAGGCCCAAACAGAGCATTTATTTAAAATCTACTATTTTCTTTTAAAAATTTATGCAAACTGACATCCTTCCTCTTGTTTATTTCATGTTAATTTTATTCCCCCTTTAGCCTCATTCACCTCTTCCTACATTTCCCACAGAATATACAACCATGTTCATGAGTTTGTTTAATTTTTACTTGAATATATTATCAAAAATAAATTATTTTGTGCAAATGCATTTTTAGTTTATGGAAATGATATTTGTTTCATAGTTCCTTTCAGTTCCTACATTTTCTTTTTAACACAATACACACACACATAAACACACACATATACCATCCATGCTCTTTCTATACATCTGACCTGATGCTACACTGAGACATTACATGCCAGCTTGCATATCTACCACACTTTATCTAACCATTCTGTCCAGGATGAGTACCCAGATGGCCAACAGCTCTCCTCCTCCCCAGGCAAAGAGACAGGGAACATCTTTGTACATATTCCCATATGGAACCATGTGCAAATTTCTTTGGAGTATATATCAGGAGGATAATTGCTGGGCCATGGACATGTTTTCATCCTAAGACTAAGTCAATGTTAGATTATTCTCTGGAATGAATGTACCAGTTTGACCTTCACCAACATAGGAAAGTTTGTTGCTCTTTTCCCCCCACACCTTTCACCCTTTGGCATCATCCATATTTCTGATTTTTGCCACCCTAAAAGGTGTAAAGTGGGAGCTCGGTGACTTTTAATTTGCATTTTTCTGATTATGAATGATTCATATTTATGCTAAATGATCAGTCAGCAGTACAATTGATATACCAAGACTCAAGAAGGTTCAAATTAGTTCTATTTGTTTTGGGGTTTCCTGAAAACCATCTATCTGTTTCCTGGGTTAATCTTATATCATTTTGAAGAGTTTCATTCTTAGCTGTATGATATTATGAAAGTTACCTTTCTTCTATGAATTTCTATTTCCTCATCTATACAGCATGGTTAAAATGGGTAATCTCTTTGGCAAGCTGTTTAGGGTTTAAACTTTTTATTCAAATGATGTCATCTTGAGCCTCAAATGCTGCATCACCCCTTTGGAATTAGCCCCTCCTTTAGCAACAAAAATCCATGCAGTTCATTATTCTATGTTGAAGCCATTTACTTTCTACAAACCTCTGCATCTTTCCCTCCTACTTTCTCCAACGAGGGAAGCAAACTGCCTTTTTACGGTCTCTCTCTCTAGCATTTGAACAGAATGATACCAATTTGTTCCTGCTGTTCTTTAGTCTCCTGCACAGCATTTTCCCAAATTACAGACCTATCAAAGTTTTCTATCCCCAGTCAGAACAAGGGAAAGATTAAAAGATAAACTTGAGCTCAACCACATGCCACTGTCAGTATGAAATGCAAATGGGACTAATAATATAACATTATATTCTGAAAATCACATGGTATTCATAATTTCTTGTACCAAATAAAAGCTATCTGTGAACTTTTTTGTTAAGAGTTGAGAGAAACGAGTAATTTTAAGCCTTCATTAATTCAGTCTTTATAAAAAAGAAAAGACCTAAACAAAATTCCTTAAAATTCAGTAATGATTTATTAAACTGAACCACATGAAATTACAGTTTTATAGGTAAAAACAGTCAAACATCAGCAAGTTTATATAGTTTAACCTAATAGCTGTAACAAAGCTGAACAGTTCCTGAAAAATCCCAGAGAGGTAATTATCAATGACTTCATTAATAGTACTCTTGTTTCTTTCTAAATAGGACTGACATGTATGCTTTGCCATTAGTTAGAGCTTACAAGGAAAACTATTGTACTTTTTTTTCTTGCTAGTGGAAACTGGAACAAGGGGCAGTCTATTCTGAGCTACACCTATAGACCTATTTTTAATTTCTATTTTGAAACAGGGTTTCTCTAAGTTGCTGAGGGTCTCACTAAGTGTCTCAGGCTGGCCTTGAAATTGCAATTCTCCAGCATCAGCTGAGATTACAGGTGTGCACCACTATGCCTAGCTCCCTATCATTTTGATGAATTAAATTACATGTATTATGAGGTTACTATATAACTTAATTGTTAATAAAAATAATTTCCAATAGCTTTTATTAAGAATTATTTTTCCTTATTAAGATATCTATACTTCATTTCTCATACTTTATATGGTTTACCAGTTTCCTAATACACTTGAATTTTATTGTGAAATTTTTATAGATGATAGGATCTTAAGCTACACCTCCCCAAATCAGACATTATTACCTTAATCACTTTTTATAAAAATCTTGGCTTTAAATATCTACAAAAGAGACATTTCCCTTAAAAACTTTTAAGTCCAGGGTTATTGATTAATAACAGCCATATTTCATAACAGCCTATAAATAAGGAAGTGAATGAACTTAATATAACTAAAAACAACCCAAGAAAAAAGGATGGGAGGAAAAGGAATAGGAGAGAATATTCTAAAGTCTTCTTGGTTATTTTTTAATTTTTATTTTTTTAGTGGTACTGGGGTTCCTAGAAGCCCTTCTACCTCCGGGCTACACTCTGAGACCTAATTTTTTATATATTTTTTGGAAACAGGTTCTCTTAAGCCAGTGCGGCTGGCTTCGAACCAGTGTGATCCTCCTGTCTCTGCCTCCCAAGTGTGGGGATTACAAGGATGTGCCACCATGCCTGACTTCTTGGTTATTTTAAGGTCAGCACTATAGACCAACACTGAGATTCCCTACATGGGAGCTTAGTAAAAAGATACCACAGGCTTGGATCATGCTAGTCGTACATGGGGCCTATATATGAAGCTATGTGCTGCTGCAGGTCTGAAAGTAAGACTTCATACTAGATCTAATCTTTTTAAACTAACATGTGATTGCAAAAGTTTTACCTGATTTTTGAATGTCTCTTTTTTTCCCATGAATGGTACAGAATAGTGAAGGTTCTAGATATTGTAAAGGCTAGTTAAGACTCTACACTAGCAAAACAAATAACCCAATCAAGGAATGGGCAACTGAATTGAATGGACACTTCACAAAAGAAGAGATACAAATGGCCAATAGATACATGTTCTACATCATTAACCATTAGGGACATGCAAATAATTTTTAACAGATTTAAAGAAGTTTATTAAAAAGATAGAAATACAGAAGATAGTTACAATCCCATGCCATTCTTGAATAGCATGGGGGGGGGGCGTTCACGTTCGAGTGAATGCCCCATCAAAGATACAACACATGGACCAGACCTTTTATAACCATGAGCTCCATCTTGTTTATGTAATTCTTACATAGTAAACGTCCCTGTAAGATTCCTCCCCCAGCAAGGTGTCTCTATTCACTAAGGTTGACCCCTCCTCCCATCCTAGCTAGATTACAATTATTATGTAAACCTGTCTTTAGAATGAGGATGAAGAAGTCCTAGTTCCCCTTTCCTATAGACTTGCTAATTACCTTTAGCTAGGTTAATTTAAGTTTCAATAGCTGTTTGCTTCCTGACTGAAACCAAAACCAAGTCTTTCTTTCCCCAGGTCTGCAGCCACTTTGACACAATTATTTTTAAAATATCTATTAATGATCAGAGCTTTCTCAAATCTTCCTAGTCTATTCCCCATGCTGGTACATTCCCCCCTCTGTCTAGTAACTTCCTGACACCTGTCAGGCCAAAGGTAAATACAGAAAATATATTTTTACTTTTACAATTCTTATTAACACTCAACATGAGCTTAATTTCACTTTTTTAAAATTTTTATCACATGAATGTACCCCTTAGCAAAGGAATAAGGACATCAAGTTGGTCATAAACTGCTTCTAGCTGAATAGGGATGAAGTTGAGGCCCCAGCTTTATGGTAGCATTCATGCATGTAGTTGGCATGGGGGAATCAAATGGGTCCATGCTGTGTGCGTCTATGACCATCCAAAGGGCTTCAATAGATGATTCTTGGGTGCTCATACCACCATCTAACGTCTGAACACTTCATCCCTATGAGACAACACTCACAATAGAGGTTAATGATGAAAATCTAAACATAGCACTTAAATGAGAAATTAAAACCTGTTTTGCTGACTTAGGCTGAAATACACAAAAGTGGGATGTATTTAGTTTATTTTGCATCATGTGAATCCAGGAATTAGTACTGTGGAGACCTGAAATATGCTTTGGGGTAATTTGAATAAAGATTTTAGATAATTAATTATATGGTATATCATTAGGGTACTGTTTTTGAATTTTAATACACCTATAGGTGCCAGTATCTAATAGAGTGGCTTGAGGCTGAATAATAGAAAAATCGGTATTAAAAGGCTTTGACTGATTTGTTAAATTTTTAAATCTCAACTGTTGAGCTATATGAGAAAATATTGTTTTTGTATCTTTTACCCATATTATCGGTCCTATGGGAAAACTATGATTTGCCCACTACTGTAATATTAAGGAATTTTCTATTGCTACTGTGTCATTGCTGTAGCTAGAGGCTGTAAGATAGCATCCTTTAGCAATTGAACAGTTAACAATTTGAAAAAGACCAAAAATGAACTGCTACATTATTTAATTTATCCAGAAAAATGAGTATAATTAGGGAAAGTGAAAAGACACAAATTTGAGTGCCTGTATAATCCTGGAACTTAAAGGTTTTAACTCTGTTGAAGACAAACTTAACCACATAATTTAGAAACTATGGCCCAAACGTAAGTTTAAGTAAAATGGCCTCCAAAGGTCTAAAGTGAGGTAGACTTACTATAAACCTATTTCCTCTTAACTATTAAAACCATCTTCACATATGCAAACAAATGTACCACAAACACTTTACAATTTGCTTTAACCCTCTGATTTTCCTAGCCCAGTCCTTTCTTTCCCATTTGGGACAATCTTAGGATAAACCTTACAATATGCTTTCTTAATCTCACAAATTTTCATTTTGTTACAAGAAACTTTACACTGGCACACTCTTTATATCTGTCTATTATTGTTACATACAAGCAAACCAAAAAATCATACCATATAATAATGTTGTTTAGATACTAGTAATTTATAAGCCCATTTAAAAGACTTAAGTGTTACTTTAAACCTTATGATGTTAAGAGCATTCTAAGGCATTGCATTTTGCATTTTCCTGACTTAATAATTAAACTATAGATCACATGGAAAATTAAGACATTAGATAAATACCACTAGCATTTTAAAACCTTAATTTCGCAAGAGGAATAAAATTAAAGACAATGCATATCATATTTGATCACACACCTTAAAAACTATATTATAAATTACTACAGAAAACCAGGACATCAGATAAACATTACTAGTGTCTAAAACATTAATTTTGTCAAAGGAAAAAGAACTTAAAAAGCAATGTATATTTTATTTAATCACATTTCAGAGATCTACTTGCACAGCTTTTTAGGAGTTTACATTTTAGCTAAGACTGGTTGAAATTAAAACTTTGAGCAGTAACTTTAGTGCAGCCAGCAAAAACGAAAAGTTGGTTTTCTGAGAGGAGCTGAAATCTATAGTTTAACTGAGAATGGGAGAATTGGAGGTCATCCTGGAAGCCGCAGGCTGAGTCCTGGGTTAAAAAATAGTTTGGGGGCTGGTCTGATCTGCCTCTCACCCTAGCTAAGCTTTGGGACCTTGGGGCAGGAAAGGAGGGTGATGCCTTATAGCTGGCCTTCTGTGACATCTCACTGTGATTGCCTAAGTCTCTTTAGTCTTAACTCAGGTGATGGGAGTGGGAAGGAATCACTGAGAGCCTAGGTCTGTAGACCCTAGTTCCCTCCAGAACTGGTGATGCTCAGCCATTTAATGGTCCCCCTTTGCTCCGTGAGCCAGGCCTTGGAGGTCCTTTTTGCCCTCATGGTTGAGGGCATTTATGCCAGAGATGCCCTTGCTCTCCACCCCTTAAAACAGACTTGAGCTTAGGCTTATGTGCTCAGCCAGACTGCTCTTTAGTCTTAACTCAGGTGATGGGAGTGGGGAGGAATCACTGGGAGCCTAGGTCTGTAGACCCTAGTTCCCTCCAGAACTGGTGATGCTCAGCCATTTAATGGTCCCCCTTTGCTCCGTGAGCCAGGCCTTGGAGGTCCTTTTTGCCCTCATGGTTGAGGGCATTGATGCCAGAGATGCCCTTGCTCTCCACCCCTTAAAACAGACTTGAGCTTAGGCTTATGTGCTCAGCCAGACTTTTTTCATGGCTTTTGCCCATCTGTCTTTCCATTTTCATTTTCAAGTCCCTCTTAAACCAAATTGGCAGCCTGTAGTAGTAGTCTTTGTCTGAGGTTGGCCTCCCCTTCTACCAGGTAAAGAATTAAGAATCCCAGCACTTAATGTTTGAGTTGGTAATATAGATTTAAGTTCTGCATATGGAGAGATTGAACTTTAAACTCTCCTGCCCAGGTGGTATAAGGAGGCCCATAGGCAGAACCCATTGGAGGCTAATCTGGTGGCACTAAGACCCTGAGGATCCCAGGCTGCTGAAGCTGAACCTGGGATGCTCTGGCTTTACTGTGGCTGTGCTCCAGTGCTGAAAACACTGCATTTTGGGATCAAACATTTCCTTAGTATTTTTGCGTCAATTTTTTTTTCCAATTTTGGAGGACCAATGTTAGTGGAGATCTGGCTTCCACTTTGGATTTCTGGGACCACATCTGAGAGAAAAAGGGTGGGGTTTTAGTGGCCTGTCTGGGCAAGGTCACCCCCATCCCAGAGCTTCTCAATCTAAAACCAATTACCCTAGCATTTAGGATATTGCTGGAATCTCATCTAAGACAGAGAGGTATGTGTGGCCTTTTCCTGTCTGTATTAGGTCCCCTGCATCCCCTAAAGTGAGTAGCCTAGCTGGGAGTATCCAGCAGGGATGGCACGAAGCAGTGACACTAGCCACACAGTCCACCAGAAGAGCTTTGCAGACTTAAAGTTTAGCCACCTCCCTTCTGCCCTGCTAGTGCCTTCTGTCCCTTTTCTCAATGAACTTTTCTAGCTGAAAATATTGCCATTTTCAAACAAAATCTTTTTAATTTGCTTTCCTGAAAATATTCTCCAATTTCAATGGGCCTAAGAGTCCTGAGCTGCCACACAGTCGGGCATGGCTCCCTCCAGAGCTTACTTCCCTGAGGAATTTCTTATGCAAATGAAGCTGTGCCTGCTGAATGCCAGACAAGGCCTCCTGGGTGTGGCCATTCACCTAGCAGGCCTGCCTGGATGTTAGTTATCTGGCTGAAACTTTTGACTAAGTTTTTTCTTGAGCTCTTGGAGAAGCTTACCCATTCAGGCTTCCAATAGCTGCTGGGAGTTCAGATAATGGCAACGCTTCCTAGATGGTGCCACTAAAAGCAAGCTAGCTTATCTCCCTAGAACTTGTTTCCAACTACAGAAAAAAACTCACTACCATTTTAGAAATGGGTGCTGGCTGGTGTCTCCTGTTTGGTGCTGGCTGGAGTCTTCTGTTTGGGGAGCTTTCTGAAGGTGGGCCTTTCTTTTTAGGTTTAACTTTGTGTACGGCTTTTAAAAGAGCATCTCATCTTTGGTGTGAGAAAAATGGATGGGCACTCATTGGGCCTATCAAGCCTATGCTATTTAAAGGGTTTACTTCCTGGAGGGGATTTGACCCTGGGCTAGTTCCTTGCCCAGGGGGTCCCCACAAAGCAGAATTGCCTTCTAGATGCTGGAAGATCAATGGTCATTCTGGGGGAACTCCTTATCACTCCAGGAATGTACATACCTTTTGTGGTGCAGTGGTACCACGACTACCGGCGAGATGCCCTGGAATTCACTTTCAGAGATGCAGTGATGCAAAGGCTGCTCTATAGTTGTTTTAAAGCTCAAAAACTCTAGAGCTGGAGCTAAAGCTGCTGTTCCCCACTGACCCACTAGCCAAAAAGTCCCATGAAAATTACTGAGCCACGTACCCCATGTTGCCCCACGTTGGGTGTCAAATATGCTATAGTTTTGAAACTGATGTTATGGTTTGAGAATATGTTATCATTTTGGGGAATCTGAATATGTTATCATTTTGGGGAATCTGTCCCCAGGGACCCCTGTTAGGGTTCCGGACACAATTTTCCTCAAAACACAAAAAAACCCAAATCAGAAAAACAAAAAAAAACCGCAGGCTCTTGTCCTGAGCTAAGGATAAATACACATTAGCTCAGACTCTTGCTAAGGATTTAAAGAAGTTTATTAAAAAAGATAAAAATACAGAAGATAGTTACAGCCCCATGCCATTCAAGGGTGGTTCGAGTAAATGCCCCACCCGGGGTATGCAAATCTAAACTACTTTGAGATTCCATCTAACCCCAATCCAAGTAGCAAACATAAAAACTCAAATAACAACAATTGCTGGTGAGGATGTGGGGAAAGAGGAACACCTTTACACTGTTGGTGGGAGTACAAACTAGTTCAGCTGCTATGGAGATCATTGTGGAGATTCCTTAGAAAGCTGGAAATAGATCCACCATATGATTCAGCTCTACCAGTCCTGGGTATCTTTCCAAAAGGGTTGAAATCAGACAACTATGTGAACATATGCATACCCATGTTCATAGCAGCACAATTCATACTAGGCAAAATATGGAACCAACCTAGGTCTTCATCAACAGATGAATAGATTGCAAAATTTTGGGAAATACACACAATGGAATTCTACTCAGCTATGAAGAAAGAATAACAAAATTATGTCATTTGTAAGAAGATGGAAAGACCTAGAGAACATTATGTTAAGTGAGATAAGCCAAGGACAGAAAGAGAAGGGACATATGTTTTCTCTAATATGTCCAAAATAGAGAGTATTAGGAATATCAGAAGGACTCCAGATAATGGAGGGGAAACCTCATCAAAGCTGAAATGGAAGGATAAGAGACAAAGAAGGCTGAGGTTGATTATGGAGGAACTACATTCAAATATGTGTAATAGTATGAATGTAGCATGGTTAATCTGGACACTCATTGTTGGGAGGGTAGGAAGGAGAAGTGGGGTTGGGAGAGGGCACCAAGCACAGTCTGAATGTATGCCATTTTCAGTATGATCCACATAAAAATAAAAAATTTAAAAAAGAATAAATTTAAAAAAAGAAAATTATTTGATGGTAGCTAAAAGTGGAAGTTGAGTAGTGTCATCAGTGCTGTACAGGGAAGATAATGCTGTACAGGAAGTAGCTGTCAAAACAACATACCTAATTGTTCAAGTTCAATGTCTTATATTTGTAAGAACTGCTTTTAATGAGCTATTTGTTTCCTTCTATGTTGGGCAACCATCTAAGAATGATGTTCTCTCAGGTGTGCACTAAAAAATCAAACAGGAAAGCTTTCTTAGGTATAATGAAAAAAATGTATTTAGAATACAGTTACTTACTTGACTCTGGAGATGTCTGGCTCTATTATAGCATTTTTATTAAAATATAAAAGAAGCTAACATTTTACTGAATGCCTACAGATAAAAAGGTAAAGGGCTAACTGGTTTGCTATATGATAACTCATTTAATCTTGTAATAACCCTAGGAGATATTACTAGATGTAGTTTGAGATGAGGAAATTAATAGAGAGATAAGTAAATTGGCAAATGTCAAACAACTAGGAATTTATAGCATTAGGAATGGACCTAGTTTTTTTTTTTTTTTTTAACTCTGACACCTCATCTTTCCCCTACATTCCTCTGGTAAACAATGTTACAATAGATTGAACATCTAACTGAGGGGGGTGGTCTGGAAAAGAGGGAAATTCCCTAACGTACATGATATACATTCAAAACATATCAAAGTCAATAAGTAAGCCAAACATGAAGGAGGGAAGGGGGAGGGAATGGGGTGGGAATTGGATTAGGGCTAAATGAGTGATGTGTGCATGTATGCGTGTATGCCTTTACAATCTTGTACTCTATTAAGATGTAGACTAAAAGGCACCAATAAAATTTTTAAAAAGTTAATTAATTAATTAATTAAAAACGTTGAAAATGAACAGAAATTCTCATCCACAACTAGAAAATGTCTTACTTTATGTATGGACACATAATCCAATCATATTTTTCAGATTAGGAGTTTAAAGTCTTTTAATCTTTTATTTTTGAGGGCATTTGTAGGATTCTGAAGTATTACCAAATATTTTAAAAGCAGATATTATACCTACAAAAATGTAGCTTTCATACCTAATATCTTTGTGGCAATTTCAGTGACTAGAGAAATCTTAATTCTGCAGATGAGTCCTAGATGAAGTTTATTATAACTGCTAGGACCACATTTAATCAAGATTATTTATCCTCAGAAAATTTCAGTATGAAGATTAAATTGATATATGGACATAACATTTTCATTAATAACATTGCTAAGGTTAGGCTGTATTCATTTTATATCACAGAGGATATCTTATAATGATAATATATAAGCTGGGCATGTTGGTGCATGCTTATAATCCTAGTACTTGGAAGGCTGAGACAGGAGGATCACAGGTTCACAGTCAGCCTCAGCTACTTAGGCCCTCAGCACATTAGTGAGACCCTATTTCAAAATAGAGAATAAAACATAGGTCTTGGGGTGTATCTCAACAGTGGAATGCCCCTGGATTTAACCACCAGTACCACAAAAAGAAAAAAAAAGAATGACTACATATATACCACTTTTTCTACTACCACAGTACTTTAGTCTTATAAAATAATATTTCCTATTTATGATACTTTCAATTCAAAATCAAAACATATTTGCATAAACTCTCATTTCACACTTAGTATAATTTTATATATCAATTTCAAATGTCATATATGTATAAATGAATAATTTTTATTTAAATATAACCATTATTTTAAAGTACTTTTGTTGGCACACTATAGTCTCACATCATAACGCAGTTCATAATGAGAGTGACATATATGCCCATAGCAATTGGTGGCTTTCCCAAAATGTGATCCATATAAGCATTTCATTCTTCCCTTTTTCATTTTGCTTGGCTCTCTTCTCTCTTCTTTCCCTTCCACCAGGAACTCATGATGATACAGATTACCTTTAAGATTTATCTTTCCAGGCCGGGCCTGGTGGCGCACGCTTATACTCCCCATGCTTTGTAGGCGGAAACAGGAGGATCACAGGATCATGCAGGTTTGAAGCCAGCTGTGCTGGCTTAAGAGACTCTGTTTCCAAATAAAAATATAAAAAATAGGTGTTTGGGAGTGTAGCCTGGAGGTAGAAGGGTTTCCAGAAACCCCAGTACCACCAAAAAAATATATCTTTCCAGTTTCTCATGCTCATAAACACATACACATACACTGTTGAGAATTTTTTCATATTTTACTGTGATTATAGTATATGAAATTTTTGGATCTTGTTATTCTAAATAAAAACACATTTGCAATATATCCAGTCATCTTAGATAGCAGCAGTACACCAATCTCAATTGCTATGTAATATTCCATAAATTAAATATATTATAATTTATTTATCCTTCCTTCGAAAGAGGAAATTATTTCTTTTATCCCATTTTTTGATTTTTTTTGCTGTCACTATGAAGAATGATGATATAAAAATGCTTGTACATATGCTTTTATTGCTATGGAATTAACAAGAATTGAGATTGCTGAATTGAGTAAGCTAATGTTTTATTTCAATAGATGTTTCCAGAATTCTTTCCAAAATATCTGTAAGACTTCATATTTTGATCAGCAATATATGGGTGTTATTTGATTTCTACCTTTATCAGGCTTATGGATTTAAAGTATTATTTCAGTTTTACTTTAATTTGCATTTCCATGACAGCTGGTGAATCTTTTCATGTTAGCTTTTTGGATTTACTCTACTATGACCTGATGACACATTTCCTTTTCAGGTTCTCTTTTGAATGCCACTTTCATTCCAAATTAAAGGAATTATTTGCTTATGCACAGTAACCCTGTATCTTTCATCAGCATTAAATACTTTTTATAAAATGTTTTACAATAAATAAGTTTTGGATTTTAGATGAGCAACTATGTCTTGTATACTAAAGAGTCTAGCTTTCATAGATTTTTATTTATTGTGTAATTTATAACATGTGATGCCCTGGATTTCTTAAATGATTTGATTATATCATTATTATTTCATAGATCCTTAATCTACATACCTTAAAATCCACTCTTTTAAATTATACATAGAATGCAGAAGGTTTTTAGTACATTCAGCAATCATTAGCAAAGTCTAAAGTATCTTCATTTTTAATCATTTCAAAAATAAATTCTGTGTACACTATGAGTGACTCCCTATCTTCCTTCACTTCAAGTGCTGGCAACCATGGATGTATTTTCTAATTTTATGTATATGCCTATTATAGAATCATATAATATGTACTTTTCGTATTGGACTTTTTATTTTTTATTTTATTTTATTTATTTTTTTAGGATTTTTAAAATTTTTATTTGTGCATTATATTCATACATTATATTGGGGTAAAAAAAATTTGTGTGTACAAACATGTACACACCACTGATTTAACCCCTACCCAGTTCCCGCCCAATTCCCTCCCCATTCCTCCTTCCCTTGCTTGGCTTAGTGGTTGAATTCGATATGTTTAAGTATATTGTGTGTTTTAGAGATTTAAATCTTCCCCCTCCTTTCTCCTCCTTTAGATTGCCTTGTTTGTTTCTCTATAGGATTTCCTTATTCATCTAGAGTTCCTCCTATGACCCATTTTTCCCTAACTCTCACATATTAGGGAAAGCATCTGATTTCTTTTTTTTTTTTTGTGACTGACTAATCTCACTTAGCATAATGTCCTCCAGTTCCATTCATTTCCCTGAAAATGATGTAATTGAGTTTTTCTTAATGGCTGAGTAAAATTCCATTGTGTACATATCCCACAGTTTTGTAATCCATTCATCTGTTGATGGACATCTTGGCTGGTTCCATAGTTTGGCTATGGTGAATTGTGCAGTTATAAACATAGATACACATGCATTAGTTTGGTAGTTTGGTTTCTTTTCTTTTGGGGAGATACCCAGAAGTGGTATTGCTGAATCAAATGGTAGATTTGTTCCCATTCTTCTGAGGATTCTCCATACTGTTTTCCAAAGTGGTTGCACTAATTTGCAATCCCACCAACAATGTCTTAGAGTTCCCACTTCTCCACATCCTCACCAGCATCTGTTGTTGTTTGTGTCTTCAATGATTGCCATTCAACTTGGAGTTAGGTGAAATCTCAGGGTAGTTTTGATTTGCATCTCTCTGATTGCCAGTGATGTTGAGCATTTTTTCATGCATTTATTGGCCATTTGAATTTCTTCTTTTGTAAAGTGTCTAATTAGTTCGTTCGCCCATTTTGTTATTGGATGCTTTGTTTTCTTAGTGTTAAGTTTCTTGAGTTCTCTGTATATTTTAAATATTAGTCCTCTATTGGAGGGGTAGGTGGCAAAAATCTTCTCCCATTCTGTTGGCTCTCGATTGAGGTTCTTGACAGTTTTCTTTGCTGAACAGAAGCTCTTCAGTTTCATGCAATCCCATGTATTGTAGTCGTCTTTTAATTTGTTGTGCCTTTGGGGTCTTGTGAGAAAGTGTTTATCTGTGCCTATGTGTTATAGTGTTGGACCTATGCCCTCTTCAAGTAGCTTCAAGGTCTCTGGTTTGATTTCCAAGTCTTTGATCCATTTTGAGTTGACTTTTGTACAGGGTGCGAAAGTGGGATTAATTTCCAATTTTTTGCGTATGGTTAACCAGTTTTGCCAACACCATTTGTTGAACAGGCTATTTTTTTCCAGTGTATATTTTTGGCCCCTTTGTCACAAATCAGTTGGCTGAAAGTGTGTGGACTTGTTTCTGGGTCTTCTATTCTGCTCCATTAGTCTATGTATCTGTTTTTTTGTTTTTTTTTTTTTTTTGTTTTTGCCAGTACCATGCTGTTTTTATTACAATGGCTTTGTAGTATAGTTTAAAGTCATGTAATGTGATTCATCCTGCATGGTTTTTGTTGCTGAGAACTACCTTGGCTATTCTGGGCTTTTTGTTATTCCAGATAAATTTAAGGACTGATTTTTCTATGTCTGTGAGGAATGATCTTGGTAGTTTAATGGGCATTGTGTTAAATCTGTAGATCACTTTTGAAAGGATAGCCATTTTAACTATATTTATTCTGCCAATCCATGAACATGGGAATCTTCTAAGGGTTTCTTTGATTTCTTTTTTCAGTCTTTTATGATTTTCTTTGTAGACATCATTTACCTCCTTGGTCAAGTTTATTCCTAAGTATTTTTTTTTTTTTGTGGGAGATCCTGAGTGTTGTGAGAGGTGTGTTGAAGTCTCCCAGTATTATTGTGTTGGGAGTTATGTGTGACTTCGTGTCACAAAAAGTTCGATTTATGAAAGGAGCTGCACCTATGTTTGGGGCATAGATGTTGATTATTATTATTTCATCTTGCTGGATTATTCCTTTTACAAATAAAATATGACCTTCTTTGTCTCTTATAATAAGTTTGGTTTTGAAGTATAACTTGTCTTATATCATAGTTGCTACACCTGCTTTTCTTCGAGTTCCTTAAGCATGGATTACCTTGTTCCAGCCCTTTACCTTGAGTTTGTTCCTATCTTTACTTGTAAGGTGTGTTTCTTGTAAGCAGTAAATGGATGGATTCTGGTTTTAAATCCATTTTGCCATTTTATGTCTTTTTATTGGGAGTTGAGCCAATTTACATTCAGTGTGATTATAGAGAGATAATTTTTAATTCCTAACATGTTAAGATTTTTTTCTGTTTGAGATACTGTTTATTCTTCTGTGCTTAGTTGTCTGCTGGATGGGAAATCTTGTTTCTTTGTTTCTGGCATGTATTACATATTTCTTCTTTGCATTTAATCTCCTTGAGTATTTTCTCTAGTGCTGGTTTTGAAGACATAAATTCCTTCAGTTTCTGTTTGTCATGGAAGCTTCTTATTCCCCCATCTAATTTTATAGATAGTTTTGCTGGGTAGAAAATTTTTGGCTGGAAGTTGTTTTCTTTCAGAGTTTGGAATATGTTACTCCATGCCCTTCTGCCTTTCATGACTTGGTTTGGGAATTCTGGAGTGATTCTAATTGGTTTGCCTCTGAATGTCACTTGTCCTTTTGTTTTTGTTGCCTTTAAGATACTCTCCTTGGCATTAGTCATTTTGACAATTATGTGGTGTGGGGATCTTCCTCTCTGATCCTGTCTAAAAGGAGTTCTATAAGTTTCCTGGACCTGTGTATCGATCTCTTGCTCTATGTTTGGAAAATTTTCTGCTATTACTTCCTTGAAGAGATTATTGATCCCTTTGGTTTCACCTTCTTTTCCCTCCTCTATTCCAGTTATTATTAGGTTAGCTCTCTTAAAATGGGCCCATATTCCCTCATTGTCAGATTCCTGATGTTGAATTTTTTTTTCTAAATTATAAACTATGCGTTCATTTTTGGAGTGATCATCTTCTAGAAGCGAGATTTTATTCTCCATGTGGTCTAATCAATTGTTTATTCTTTGAATTGAGACCTTTACTTCAATGATTGCATCTTTTATTTCTTTTAGACTCTCTCTGAATTGTTTTCCAAGGTCCTGTATTAGTTCTACAGTTATTTTCCTGATTTGATCTTCTAGAGATCTCTGAATTTCTGTTTTCAGATTCTGATGTTGTGGGGTTGTGGACATTCATTGCTCCATTGTTATTTCTCTTTCCCATGATTTTGGAAGTTTGTGCCTTCTCTGGGTTCTTCCCTGGGTCACTACAACTTCACTTAGGGTGCTCTGGATCTTGAGTCTGTGGTAATCTCAGTCCCCACTACTCCTTTACTGGGTTGTATCGCAAAGTCTCACACCCAGAGAATCAATCGAGGCTGCTTGAGACCATGGGGGTGCCAGGCTGGGAGTTCTCCCATGGGGGGTTGTGACTATGGTGTGATATCTCCGTCACCATCACTCCCCCACTGGGTTGGACTGCAAAAATCTCTGACCTAGGGAGACTATCTGCACAAGTCCCTGGGAGTGCAGTACTGGGGTTTCTCCTCTAGGGCCCGCAATTTGACTCATGGTTGTTCAGTGCATGATGGAGCTGTAGTGAACTCCGTGAATTCGCTGCTGCCGCCACTGGCAATATGGCTCCTTTGTCACACCTTTGGCTGTGAGGGTGGTGTATTTTTTTCTCTGGTTTTGAGCTCCACTCTGAGTCCCTGCATGGTGTGCTTAGCCCATCCCCTGGGAGGTTTAGATGCCCCCTGTGCTGAAAGAACTGCCGAATTCTGTCTGGCTGTTCTGCAGCCATTCACCTCGGCTCACTGTCCACCTCTCTTCTCTGGAGCCTGGTAGGTTGTTGAGTGCATTGTTCTGGCACCATCTGGTGAATTTGCCGCTGCCGCCGGCAGTAAGGCGGTGCTGCTGTATCCTCAGCCATGAGGCTGTAGTATTTTTTCTCTAGTATTGAGCTCCACTCTGAGTCCCTGCAGGATATGATCAGCTCGCTGTCCGCCCCTCCTCTATGGAGCCTGGTGGGTTGTTGAGTGCTCTGGTGAGCTCGCCACTGCCACCAGCAGCAAGGCACTGCTGCCGTGTCCTCGGCCATGAGGCTGGCATATCTCCTCTCTGATTCTGAGCTCCGTTCTGAGTCCCCCTCCTCTCTGGAGCCTGGTGCTGTGAGAAAAGATGGCACCCACACAGCTCCGCGCTGTGGCTCTGGCCGCAGCACTGCAGGCTGGTTTCTTTCTAGTGTCTCATTTTTTCCAGCCCTCTTTGTCTCTGTCCCTTGTATTTACAGGTTTTGTTTCTCTGCTGATGGTGTTTTCTGGCTCTGAAAGGCACTGATTTTGTGGTAGTAGAGATCAATTTTTAGCGGGACTCATAAGTGCCGCTTTTCTCTGTCGCCATCTTCCCGGAAGTCCCTGTATTGGACTTTTTAAATTTAGCATATTTCTCCTGGAAAGCCCCGGAGTTCTGGGCTGCATGGCCCCGACCCCGGAAGGGTGGGTGGGGGCAGGTGGGGAACCCTTAGATGACCCCTCCACCCAGAAGGCCCCAGGGGTCCTGGCTGCATGGCCCTGACCCCGGACCGGCAGGCGGGGCACCCTTAGATGACCCCCCCACCTGGAAGGCCCAGGAGATCCAGAGCTGCAAGGCCCCACCCCGGTAGGGTGGGCGGGTGTGGGTGGGGTACCCATAGGAGACCCCCTCCCACCAGGAAAGAAAAAAAAATTTCATCGCTACCAAGTGCCTGAACCCACATCCTCCCCAAACCACACACACTCTCTTCTCTTATTTTTTTTTAAAGGGGGGGAAATGAAAAAAGAAAAATATTTGAGAGGGGTTAAGATGGCCCCTGCGGCAGCTAGAATATTGGAGATACAGACAAAACATATCCATTTGAACTGGAACTTTTGGAAAAATTCCTCGCAAAGGAGGACTGCTGCTTCTCTACACTGTTAAGAATCCTGGACATCACCTGTAAGGAGAGAGTCTAGCGGAGACCTAGGAGGAAGGCGGTGGTGGTAGCAGTGGCCGAGATGGTGGTGGAGACTTGGATTTGGGAGAAGTAGACATCTGATCCAACCCACCCTGATCCTCTGAAGAAATTACCCCAAAGATCAAATGCTCCTGTCGCGCATGCTTAGGAACACTGGACATTATGCGGTACAGGAAAAGAGCTTGGCAAAGATTTGAAATGGTGGAGGTAGTCGCATTGGCAATGGCAAGTACTCAGGGGAGGCAGAGATCTGATGTAATACACCTGAAACTTTTGAAGAAATTACCTCAGAGGCAGAATACTACCACCACGCACCCTTGGGAACATGGGACAACCTGCTGGGTGAAGAGGGTGCTTAGATCAGAGCCTGCCAAGGGGTGAGGCTAGTGTCGGGGCTAGTGAGGCCAAGATCTGAACCTGCCGTGAGGCCAGGCAGGTGCTGGGGCCTCCAAGACCTGGATAGGAGCCTGCCGAGGGGTTAGGCTGGTGTCTTGGTCAGCAAGGCTGGGATCGGAGCCTGCCATGAGGCAAGACTGGTGCTGGGACCTTTGAGGCCGGGATCGGATTCTGCTGAGGGGTAAAGCTGGTGCTAGCTCCAGTGAGGCCCGGATCAGAAACTGCTGTGAGGCAAGGATGGAGCTGGGGCCTCTGGGCCTGGGAGAGGAGCCAGCAGAGGGTTTAGTTCGGTGGGTGGCTTGCGAGGCCAGGAACAGGGCCTCCTATGAGGCAAGGCCAGTGCTAGAGCCAGCGAGGTCGGGATCAGAGTCCTCCGGGTGACCAGGCCACTACTGGGGCCGTCAAGAGTGGGATCGGAACTTTCAATGCAGCATGCACAGAGAAATAGCACAGAAAATAAAATCCAGATGCTTCCCCTAATTAGCAAGAACTAGGAGGAAAGGGGTAACAGGAGGAGGTCGAGTAGTAGAAAGGGCCCTATGGAGAAGCAATTAAGGTGACCAATCAGAGGGGATGGGATGGGGAAGGATGGAATCTCTTTAAAACTCATGAGGTACGTAAACAATTATATCAAAATAATAACCAATTAAGCATGGGATCGAGGGAGGGGGACAGTATGGAATGGGGATTGGATGAGGGCTTATTGGATGATATGTACTTGTATATCCTCTCAAGTTTTGTATTCCAAAGTTATGTATGATTAAAAATAATAATAAATAATTCCCACAAAAATAAAATAACAAATTTAGCATATTTTGAAAATCTATCCATGTGTAGCATATATCAATAAGTATTTTATGACTCAGTAATATTTATCTGCATGGATTTTGTTCCTCTATTCATCAGCTGATGCATATTGTGTTATTTCTACTTTCGGGCTACAAAGAATAGTGCTAATATGAATATTTGTATACAAGTTTTCTGTGAACATGTGTTTCTCAATTCTCTTGGGTATATATACCGAGAAATGGAATACTGGTCATATTTTAACTCCATTTTTTTGTGGTACTGGGGTTCCTGGAAGCCCTTCTACCTCTGGGCTACACTCCCAGACCTATTTTTAAATTTTTATTTGGAAACAGGGTCTCCTAAGCCAGTGCGCGCTGCTGGCTTCAAACCTGAGGGAATCCTCCTGTCTCTGCCTCCCAAGTGCAAGGATTGCAATCATGCGCTACCACACCCAGCTTTTATCTCCATTTTAAATCTTAGAGAATTACAAAACTATTTTCCAATGCATCTAAACCATTGTACATTTTCAGCCACCATAAGTGAATGAGAATTTCAATTTTGCCTAACATTTGCTAATACTTGCTATTGTTTATTTCACAGATACAGTAAATGGTATCTCACTGTGGGTATGATTTGCATTTTCCCAATGACAAATGATGCTGAATATGTTTTTATGTGTTCAATGTCTATTTCTATATCTTCTTTAGATATATACAGATTCAAATTGTATGTGTGTGTGTTGGTGTGTGTGTGTGTGTGTGTGTGTGGTGCATGGCTGTTGTCATTGCTATTGCCTCCACCATCTCAATTCTCTCCCAAACATTTTTCCCACACTGTATGTTATCCAGAATTCCTGAGCATGCGCGGTGGCAGCATTCCACCTTTGGCCAATTTCTTCAGAAGATCAGGGTGGGTTGGATCATATCCCTGCTTCTCCCAAATGGTAGCCTCCACCACCGTTGCCATCGCCACTGCCACTGCCTTCCTCCTAGTTCTCCACAAGTCTCCTTCCTTACAGATAATGTTCAGAATTCTTAAGGATGTCAGGAGGGAGCGGTTCCCCTTTGCGGGGATTTTTTCACAAAAGTTCCATGTGAATTGGGTAGAATTTGTCTGCATCTCCCAAATCCTGGCTGCTGGCGCCATCTTGACCCCTCTCCAATATTTCTTTTTTAATACGAGAAAACAGTATGTGTGTTTTGAAGCGGTTGTGGGATCAAGCACTTAGCAGCAATTATTTTTATCTCCCTTTTAAAAGCAGAGGCCCACAGCCTCACCATGCCAAGCAGGAACTGCTGTTAGGAGTGCACCAAGGGCCCCAGCTCAGCACAGAGCTGCTGAGCTTCTCAGGACATGATGGGCAGGGCTTAGCTTCCCTCCTGGCACCGGGCTGCCCAGGATGTGGGACTAGGATTCCTGCTGGACCCTGGGCTTCCCAGGACGGCTGGGCTCAGCTTTCTGCCGGGCGCTGGGCTGCCCGGGACGCCGTGTGCTGAGTTGCCTGGCACAAGTGGCTCGGCTTCCCGGCAGGTGCTGCTTAGCTCCCTCCACCATGCCCAGATCATTTTTCTTACAAGGTCTATTGTTAGGAGTCCCCAGCATGTGTGGCCGAAGTGGTTTTCTCTCTAAACTCTTCTGGGGTGCTCTTCCAAAAATCACTTTTTTTGCATGGCGTGCATCTCCTTGTCATCCTGCTTCCAATTTCGCCATTATACACTTTCTCTCCTGATTTCTAGATAGGAAGTTATGGCTGGAAATGTCTCCCTGAGTTGTCCGAAGCAGATACTAATCCAAAAACTGGTGTCCAGGGCTTCTCCGAGAAATGCATGTTGTTTTCAGCAGCCACGGTCACAGGGGCAACCGCGGATGCCACCATCTTGAATACTCTTCTGTTCTTATTTTCTTATTTCAGAAAATGTTTACTTTTTTTTTTTTTTTTTTTTTTTGCTGGGCTGGGAATTAAACCCAGGAGATTGTATGTCTGAGCTATATCTCCAGTTCTATTTTTTATTCCTTATTTTGAAACCAAGTCTCAGTAAGCTGCGGAGGGCCTCATTATATAGTTGAGGCTACCTGGGAACCTGCAATCCTCCTATCTCAGTATCTCAGGTACTGGGATTACAAGTGTGGACCACCACACCCAGCAAGTTTTCTATATCATCGGTCTGAATCTCCTCTCTTTTCTCATGAGCCGTTATCTTTGGCCTTTTAGTGTTGTCCCAGAAGTCTTGTATAAATTCAGTTTTTAGTTTATTTTTTTCTTTATTTTTGTCTGAGTATCCAAATTAATCCATCTTGTCTTTCAGCCCTGACATTCTTTCTTCTATTTGAGCCAGTCTATGGGTGAGATTTTACACAGATGATTTTATTTGATTGTTTCATTTCAAAATATCTATTTTCTTCCTTTCAACATTTCTTCTTATTGAAATGTTCTTTCATATCCTGTATTTGCTCTCTTTAGCTCTTACCTTAGATCTTTTTTTTAATTTTTTTTATTTTTGGTGGTACTGGGTTTCCTGGAAACACTTCTACCTCCAGACTAAACTCCCAGACCTATTTTTATATTTTTATTTGGAAACAGGGTCTCTGAAGCCAGCGAGGCTGGATTCGAACCTGCATGATCCTCCTGTCTTCGCCTCCCAAACATGGGAATTACAAATGTGCACCACCACGTCCGGCTGGATCTTCTTTTAATTCACTGATCACTTTAACAATCAACTTTTAAAATTATTTGTCTGGCATTTCCACTTTGATATCTATGACTTCAATTACTGAAAGCGTATGAACCTTCCAAGGTGTCTTATTACCCTGTTTCCTGTATTTCTGTGTTCCGATTTGTAAATCTTCTGTGACAGATATCTTAAACTATTATGTGATGGTTATTTTAAGTTTCTTTTTCCTTAATATTTGCCACAGGTTAGGGATTGTATCTTAGTCTATAAGGTCCCCCTTAACATTCTCACAATTCTCAAAAGAAGAAGCTGTCACTCTTTAAAGTCACTGTAGAACGTAGACATTTGTGAGATACAATCAAATACAATGTGCACTGCCTTTAAAGGTTTTCTGTGGCAGAAAAATGTTTTATGACACTAATGATGCTTATTTGATGTCTTACTTTTTGGGGTAATTTATAATTCAATTACTAAATTGGGTAAATATAAAATGTGAGTAATGTGTCAAAATGCTCTTGACCTCATAAGCTCTAAATTAACATTTAAACCCCTTAGGTGGGCTTCTATATTGTTGGCATAAAAACAACAATATAAAATGGCATTGTATTTAGGTCAACTTGTTTGTAAAATTAAGAGAGAGATATAAAAATACACAAGTATAAAAAGTTTTGGTAAAAAGTATTAAAGAATTATAGAAACAGAGAAGCATTTATATATTAAGTAAAGTTTATTCTAAGATTGTCTCAAATGGGAAAGAAAGGACTAAGATAAAAATTACAAGGTTGAGACAAGTTGCAGGTTTTTGGATACCTGTAAATGGTTGAAGCTTAGGAAAAATATATTGCATGTATAATAAAGATGGTTTTCCTTAACAATTAGTTAAATGCTTGCAATAAGGTTCTATTAAGCCTACCTCTTTGACCATTCTATCCATATTTATATTTGGCCCATGGATAATAAATTTTATGGTTAAGTTTATCTTCAATAGAGTTAAAGCCATCAAGCTTCAGATGATGCTCCAGATAATATTCCAGATGAACATGTACTGCAGCCCCTTGGACAGCCATAAACATCTCAAACACCAGCTCATCTAGTTCTCCACAAATGACTTCCTTGCATCCTCAAGGTGGGGTCCCACTATATCCCTTCTCAGCATGGAAGTAGATGGGTTGACTTTCTTTGTCTCCAATCCCTTTGGCCTGATGGCTCTCAAGAAGTTCAAAGAAAGAGAGGTAAATGTGCTGGTATTAGAAAATTGCTGCAGCAATATTTTCCAAAATGTAAAATGCAGTCAGAGCCTGGGTGCTGTGTAGGCACTCAGACAAGGAGGAGTGGCAGCTGTTACAGTACAGATTCCTCTCTCTCTCTCTCTCTCTCTCTCTCTCTCTCTCTCTCTCTCTCTCTCTCTCTCTTTCTCTTTTCCTGGTGCATTTCAGAGCCATGAAGATAGCACACTGGCTCTAATCAGCGCTTTTGTCTCCCTCCTATTCTTTGGGACTCAGAAATACAAAGAAATACAAACTCTGTATGCTGCTTTAAAGCATCCATAGTTAATAAATAACCAACACAGCCTAATACAATAGAAGCAGAAACAAAGTAGATTATTAACCTCTGAACTTAGTAAGTGCACTGTCTGGAGGCAAAGAGGCACTGCCTGGCTAAGATCTAAGTTACTAGCCCATTGCTTGGTAACACTGATAAGAGCATACCAATATACCAATATTTAAAGGCTGGGAATGGAGAAGGTGTCAGAATATCATTTTCAGATTCCTCAGCATGCTTGCACTGTTTTTTCTTATCATTCTATTTTCTACTGATATTGTAATAAATGTTTGTTAAAGCTGGAAAAAATTAATGTTTAATATTAAAGAGCATAAAAAGAAAAAGATGAAGCAAAAACAGGGAATAGGAAAGAAGAAAAAGGGAGAAGAGAGAGGGATAAAAAAGTGGAGAAAAAAATTTTTTTAAATCCCACTAACAACATAATCAGAAAAAGAAAAAATGCATAAAATCAAAGTAAGCAGTATTGAATATTAGAGAAAAGCAATTAGCACAGAAAATAATACTAGTAAAGTAAAATCTAAATTTTTTAGTTTTTCTAAAATTGTTCCTTGCTGAGGTATTTGAGACAGAGAGTTTTTTATGGGGCCTTCTAGACTTGGATTTTATGCTCAAGCCAGAGCTGCATGTTCTCTAAATGTCTCTGTGCATGAAGGAAACAATCTCACCAGCTTTATCTATGCTAGATTGTAGAGCTGTATATTTTTGTTTTCCCTCCATCTAGCTCAACATTCTGCTTCAAAAACTGCATGGAACTCAGGTGTGGCACCCATTCACAGACTTTAACCTGCCCTCTTCTGGTGTGAAACAAAGTGGTTCTGCCAGTTCCCTGTGTGACTGGACACTTAAGAGTTCTCTGGGGACTGAGTTCAGGCCCTAGATTATCTGAGGCTCAATTGACAGATATCTCCCTGGTTTAGATTAATGCTTTGTGTGCCCCATGGAAAATGCTGCACCTGGGCTATCAGTACATACCTGTCCATGCCCTTCTTCAGCATCGCTCTGGTGGCTCATAAAATTTCTCAGTGAATCTTGACACTTAATATTTTCCTTTGTGGACAAATGAAGATGTTCTGGGCCATAGCAGGCATAGTTATTGGTGTTTGGTAAAGGTACCCTGTCTCTGGACTATGGCAGTGTATATTCTTCTCCATTCCCATTGCTGAGGCCTAAAGTAGCTAGGCCTAAAGACTTTCAGCTGGTGGTGATTTCACCATTTAAGTTTTTTAGAAAGCCAATTTCAAAGTCATTTCCCTGAGAATATTTGCTGATATTGTTAGTTGTGATAGACAGGTAAGAATTTAGTCCTTTACAGGGCTACTAACTTAGGTGTGGTTTGTAGAAAATGGCTGCTATCACAGAGCTCCACCAATGGATTAGAGAAAGTAAAGCACTTCTTATCTGCCCACATTGGTGCTACCACTCCAGCTTAATTAATTTTGCATATCTCTTCTATCCCTGTTTCTGAAGTAAACTTGTTCAGCTCTGTCTTTCGTTCATTGTCTGCCATCATCCTTGTCTCAAGACTACCCTAATTAGGGCTGATGAATTCTTTTTTCCTTTTTCATACTGAAGATTGAACCCAGTTCTGTTTTATTTCTTATTTTGAAATTAAATGTGATCCTCCTATCTCAGTTCTTTGTTGCTTTCTATTCCATCACATAGACTTCCTCGGTCTAAGTCCCTGGCAGTCTAACGTGCCTCAGTGATTTCCCTCTCTTTTCTCACTGAGTAGCTGATCTCTGGCTTGTTTTGATTCCAAACTGTCCAAAAGCTGGCATCTGCAGCCTGCTACTACTCCATCTTGATCCCCCTTAGCATCTTTCTTTATAGTATAATTTGATGACCAAAGTTTCATCTTAATGAAGTTCGATTTATCTATTTTTGTTGCATGTTTCTAGGTGTCATTTAAGAAACCATTGCCAAATCAAGATCATAAGCATAACTCAATTTTTCTTATATGAATTTTATTATTTAGCACTTGCATTTAGGACTTTGAATTTTGAGGTAAGTTTAGTACATGATGTACAGTGGGAGTCTCACTACATTCTTTATATGTGTATATCAAGTTTTCCCAGTACCATTGTATTGATTAGTCTTTGTACTCATGCAAAAAAGATAGTAAATAGCCAGGCATGGTGGCACATGCTTGTAATCCCAATGCTTGAGAGACTGAGAGGAGGATTGCACAGGTTGAAAGCCAGCCTCAGCTATTTAGTGAGGCTCTCTGCAACTTAGTGAGACCCTGTTTCCAAATAAATATATAAAAGTAGGTCTCGGAGTATAGCCTGGAGGTAGAAAGCCCCAGTACCACCAAAAAAAAGATAGCAAATATTAGGCTTTATTTTCTAGACTTTCAAATATAGTTCATTCATTTATAATGCAGTTTTGTAGTAAGTTCTGAAAGAAAAAAGTATCTTAAAAGTCTTTGTACTTTAAGATTTTTTTTTCAGTACTGGGGATTGAACCTTCAAAGCTATACTCCCAGTCCGTTTCACTTTTTAATTTTCAAACAATATCTTACTAAGGTGCTTAGTTTCTCAGATCTTGAGGCTGGGCTTGGGCCTGAGATTTTTCTTTCTTATACTGATGTACTGTGGATTATAGTCACACACCATAACATCTGGCCCAGGATTATTTTGTTTCCCATATGCATTTTAGGATCAATAAGCTTGTCTGTTTCTGTAAAAGAAAAAAATTGCTATTAAAAAGACTGAGTTTGATCGATGGTTAAATTTGTGTGTATTATCATCCTACCAAGTCTTTTAATTAATAGACACTGGTATCTCTCCATTTATTTATATTTTAAGTTCATTTAATGATGTTTTATAGTTTTTAGTGTACATGTCTTACATTTCTTCTTTTAAAATTATTCCCAAGTAATTAATTGTTTTTGATGCTGTTTTAAACTGATTTTTTCCTTTAATTTTGGATTGTTAATTGCTGATGTGCAGAAGGGCAAGAGATTATTGTACATTGATCTCATATTCTCTAAATTTACGGAACTGGTTATTAGATCTAAAAAGTTTTCTGTGGGTTAAGATTTTCTATATAAAAGACCATGTTATCTGCAAATAAAAAATAGTTTCACTTCTTTTCATCAAATCTTAATACCTTTTATTACTTTTACTTACCCTGATTGCCTAAAGAGAACTTCTAGTACAATGTTCATGTAATTGGATAGAAAGAACATCTTGACATAGTTCTGATCTTAAGGAGAACATTTCAGTCTTTCACCATTAGGCATGATGCTAGCTGTGAATTTGTAGATAATCTTTTGTTAGGTTGGGATGTACCTTTCTGTTCCTAGTTTCTTCAGTGTTTTTATGAGAAAAGGATATTGGATTTTTAATTTTTTGGTGTCTTTTGATATACCAAGTGAAATTTTCTTTTATTATATAAATGTTTTACATGTATTGATTTTTATATGTTGGACCAACCTTGCATACATGGAATAAATTTTATGTGGTCCTGATATATCAGAGTAATTCTGGGTTTATAGAATATGTAGATGTATGTTTTTCCATTTTGTGTTTTGGGGGAAGAAATTCTTCCCTAAAACTTTTGTAGTATTTAAAACTGAAGCTATACAGTATTGGAGTTTATTTTGTGAGACATTTATTAATTATTGACTCTACAAATTTACCAGATTTTTGTCTATTTAGATATTCTATTTCTAATTTAGATAGCTCTGGTACTTCAATATTTCTCGACATTTATTCAAATAGCTTATCTATTTTTTGTTGTATAATTATTTACAATAATCACTAATAATTATTTTACCTTCTACAAGATTGATAGCAGTGTCTTCATTCTTGATTTTAGCAACGTGACTCTCTATGCTTTTTTCTCAATCCATCTTACTGAAGATTTTTTTTTTATTTTGAAAGAAATAACTTATTTTTACAGATTTCCTCTATTTTTCAATGTGTATTTATTTTATATTATTATTATTTATTTCTGCTTTTGGGGGGCTATTTTCTCCTGACTACTTATTATTATTTGGATCTGTAATGTTCCCCCAAATCTCTTGTGTTGAAGACTAATCTCCATTATAGCTAGGTTCAGAGGTACGACATGCTGCTGGAGAAAATGGGTCAATAGTAGTGTGGCCTTCAGGACTATGTCTGAACTTGGCTCCCTCTTCTCTCTTTCTCTCTCTGCTTTCCAGCCTCCATTAGCTAAGTAACTGTCCTCCTCTACACATCTCCACCATGGTGTTTCTTCTTTAGAGCTAGCTAACTGTGTATCAAACTTCTGAAAACATGAGCCCAAATCAACTTATCTCCTCTAAGTAATTCTTGTCAGTTATTTTAGCCATAGAAATGAGAAAGCAGACTAACATACTGTTACAGTTTTTAATGCCTTATGTGTTTTTGTATCTAAGAAAAACTTTGGTAAAATGTTTTATTTTCCATGCCTCCTAGATATATATATATATATATATATATATATATATATATATATATATATATGCATATATTTTTATATAAAGGCTATCTAGAAAAGATTAATTCATTTTCTAAATCAATAATATTTGTATGTCCCTCTTTTCATCTTTTATATCATTAAATTATCATTAAATATTGAAGTCATTAAAATCCCTTTTTGTTGTATTAAGTACTTAATAAATTTTATTAATATCCCATAGATAGTACAAAGAATGTTTCATATGAGTTAAATAAGTTTCTATATATGGCTAATTAATCATGTTTGTTGATGGTTTACTTCAACTTTTCTATCTTTTGTTTACTAGAGCTGTCTTACCTGGGTATACATCATCTCCCACTATAATTTTATTTCACCAATTTTTAAATTTTTAATAGTTATTGATTCATTTAGTTTTATGCATATATATTTGAGGTTTTTACCATTAACATTCTTCTCATTATATTTTCTGCATTATACCTTCATTTATCTTATGCGATATAATGATTGCCAATTCTTGATTTTTATTTTTTCACTTTAACCACTACCACCATAACTTCTGTGTTTGACTTAGTTTACTTATTATTTTTGTTCTAAACTCATGTTTTTCAATACATATGACTATAGTGGGAATGTGAATTAGTATAGCTGCTATGGCAAACAGTATGGAGACTTACAAGTTTAGAATGACCTTATGTTTAAGCAGTCAAATTACTGGATATGTATCTAAAGAAAATGAAATTAATATTTTGAAGAGACTTCTATATTCTCATGTTCACTGCAGAAAAATTCATGACAAACAGGAAATGGAAATAATCTTAGTGTCCATCAGCTGATGAATGGATAAAGAAAATGTGATAGACACACATAAACATACATACAGCAGAATACTATTTGGTTATAAAAAAGAATGAAGCACTGTCACTGGTCACAACAACAGTATGAATGGAATTGGAGATCATTATGTTATAGGAAATAAGTCAGGCACAGAATGACAATAACCATATAATTTCATTCATAAGTGTACTCTAAAACCATGATCTCATAAAAGTTGAGCATAGAATAATGGTTGCCTGAGGATAGGAGAAAAAAGGGGTTGGGGAGGTATGGGGAAAGGTGGATCAGTGTAATATAAGGTATAGTTAGACTGGCGCAAGAAGCTCTGGGTTACTGTTACACAATATGGTGACTATAGATAACAATTATGTACTATACACTTCAAAAACCAAGAAGCAAGAATTTTAAATGTCACCATAAAGAAATGATAAATTTTTGAGATGATAGTTATGTTTACCCTAATTTTTTAAGTATTACACAAAATACATATGTATCAAAAATTACATGGTACCCCATACATATGTACATTTTATGTTTTAGCTGAAATACATAATAAATAATAAAATTATAGTAAGAGCTGTTAATAAATAATAAAATATAAGTCCTATGATGAAAATAAAACAAAAATAAATAAAAATTAAATAATTCACTTAGTCTAGCCACATCTCAAGTGTTTAGTAGTCATACATAGCTAGTACCTACTGTATTAGATAGCACATATATTAGGCTATTTCTCTCATTATAGGAAGTTCTTTGGAAAAGTACTGTTCTTGACTAATTAACTTTCTTTAAAGGGCAAGATAGTAAATATTTTAGGCTTGATAGGCCTGATTGTCTTTACTGCAGCTATACAGTCCAACTTTTTACATTACTCTAATAAGCTTTCTGCTACTTTAAAAAGTACCTGAGATATTCAGTTTATAAAGAGAAAAGGTTTATTTTGGTTTATTCCTTCAGGGATTATTTCAGATCCAAACTATAACATCAATAAACCAGATATAATATATAAATAAGCAAATATGGCTTTGATATAATAAATTTTATTAATGAATACATAGATGTTAATTTCCTATAATGTTCATATATCATGAAATATTATTATTTTGATATTTCCCAAAATTTAAAAATTAGAATATTTTTAGGTCACAAGCCATACAAAAACAAGGAGTGAGTCAGTACCTGTGCACTGTAGTTTGCCAGCCCCTGCTCTAGACTGTTAAAGTTTCTCTTAAATTATACCCCTTGAGCTGGAGTTGGTGGTTCACACTTGTAATCCCCATGCTTGGGAGGCTGATACAGGAGGATCGCACAGGTTTGAAGCCAGCCTCAGCTACTTAGTGAGGCTCTTAGCAACTTGGACCCTGTTTCCAAATAAAGTATAAAATAGGTCTTGGAGCATAGCCAGGAGGTAGAAAAACTCCTGGGTTCCATCCTAGTAATACATACAAAAAAGTTATACCACAGTGCACTGAATTCTTATTAAACATTCAAAGTATATTTTTAGTTTGTCTATCCTAATATATATATACCAATTCATATCATAGGATGTTGATCTCCTTTTTTACTTCATTGAGAGAATTGGGTACATAAAATTATTCATTTTTATTTCAAAAGCACTTAAATCTCCTTCAGTGTTCTTATTCAAGTTTTTTTTCTATTTTAAATTTTTTTATTGGAACATTGTAGTTATACATCTTAATGGGATACAAAATGGTATAGGCATACATACACACATCCCTTATTTAGCTCTTCCCTAATTCTCAACCCTTTCCCTCCCCACACCCTTCTTAACATCTTTGCCAAAATTTGTTGTTGTTTGTGTTTTGAATGATTGTCATTCTAGTTGGGGTTAGGTGAAATTTCAGGGTAATTTTGATTTGCATCTTTGATTGCTAATGATGTTGAACAATTTTTCATTACTTTTTTGGACATTTGAATTTCTTCTTTTGTGAAGTGTTGATATAGTTCACTGTCTCATTTTTGATTCAGTTATTTGTTTTCTTAGTGGTGAATTTCTTGAGGTCTCTATATGTCCTAAATGTTAGTGTACCAGAGGAATAGTTGGCAAAAAGATTTTCTCCCATTCTGTCAACTCTCTGATGAGGTTCTCGATAGTTTCCTTTGATCTATAGAAGCTCTTCAGTTACATGCCATTCCATGTATTGACCCACCTGTATTTTTTTTTTTGGTGGTACTGAGGATGGAACCCAAGGGTATTCCACCTTGAGCTACACCTCCAGCCCGATTACTGTTATTCTTTATTTTGAAAAAGAGTATCACTGAGTTGCAAAGAGCCTCACTAAGTAGCTGAAGCTGTCCTCAAACCATGATCTTCCTGTCTGAGCCTTTCAAATTCTAGGATTACAAGTGTGTACCACCACACCAGGCTTTGATCCACCTTTTAATTTCTCATGCCTTTGGGTTCTTGTTGATATAAGAACCATGAAAAATAGACCACAATACCTGACTTCAAACTATACTACAAAGCTATAATAATAAAAACAGAATGGTTTTGGCATAAAACAGACACATATGCTAATGGAGCAGCATAGAAGACCCATAAACAAATTTGCACATTTAGAGTCAATTTTTTTATAAAGGGGCTAAAGACATACACTGGAAAATGATAGCCTGTTCAACAAATTGTGTTGCCAAAAGTGGTTAACCATATGCAGAAAATTAGAAATGAATCCCACTTTTTACCCTGCACAAGAGTCAACTCAAGATGGATCAAGACTTAGAAATAAGACCAGAGACCTTGAGGTTCCTTGAAGAGGGCATAGGTCTAACACTGTAACACATAAGCACAGATAAACACTTTCTCAACAAGACCTCAAAGGCACAAGAAACATAAGATGAATCAATATATGGGTTTGCATGAAACTGAAGTGCTTCTGTACAACAAAGGAAACTATCAAATTTTCATTTGTTCCTTCTAGCAGTTTTGATATTGAGTGTCTTGATCAACATTATCACTGATATAATTCTAAACAACTGCCTGGGTCCAGCCCTAGCAAGAGTCGAGGTTTGTGTGTTGGTGAGAGTCGAGGTCGAATGAGAGAAGATGCTGTCACACGAGACCAGGTTTAAGCTTCTCCACTTTATTTAGGATTTGTTACAATTTTTATATTTCTTTTTTGGGCAGAAAGCAAAGCATAGCCATGAAAGCAGGAACTCCAAGGACAGGAAAAAGTTTTTATAGACTTCAGAGCAGGGTTTCAGACATTTAAATAATCATACAAGTATGGTTTGTCTCATTTTGCAAGGCCAACTTGAACTTAATCTTATATATTGGCACAAACTAAGGTCAGTTTGAACTTAATCTTTAGCCAAAACTTCATTTTTGGAAAAAATCTTTGCTGCCTGAATCTCTCACAAGCCGCTGCCCATCAGCTTTAGTTATAATGCTTATACATAAAATTTTAATTATATATTGATCCAAATAATTCTAAAATAATTTTTGAAGAAAGAAATGCTAAACATACATCATGGGGGATCTACGCCTTTGCAGGTACCCTGATCAAACTTTCTCAAGATCTGTATGAGATGCTGTAGCAAACAACTGACCACACAACTTAGTTGAAAGAAAACTTGTTTTCTCACAGTTTTGTAAATTTAGGTTTCAATCCATGTTAGTTCAGATCTGCAGACTTCAAGGTATGGCTATGGAAAGCAGAGAGAAGAAGATAGGCTTTTTTCTCACTTCATGGTGGCTGGAAGCAGAGAGATCGAACAAGCAAAGAGATTCAAAAACAAAAGCACAATCTGTAAGGCTACACAACTAGGAATCTACCTTCTTCATCCACATCCCACCATCTTAATTTACCACCCGATAAATCTATTACAGTGGATTAATTTACTGATGATATTATAATGCTCATGCCTTAATTATATCAACTATGAATATTAATGCATGAGCTCTTCAGGGAACATTCTATATCTAACCTTAACAATGAATACATACGCAGTTTTTGGGGGCCTCATCTTCTCTCTAAGTGCTAGGTATTTAGAGATTAAATTATCCCTTTATACTGTCAGCTCATTGGGATTTTGGTAGATGGCATATCCTGTATCTCAGGGGTAGGATGATTTCTTCATGTGTTCTTGTTTTCATTTTATTCTCTTGACTCAGGTAGGAGGGTCTTAGATCCCTTCTGGAATTTATTCTTAGATTTTAGGGGGTTGGTTAATCTCATATAAGTCCAATATCAACCCTCTTTAGGAGAATTTATATGTTTTTAAAATTTAAGATCAAGCAATTTACAATGTTTTCTTTTTCTGGATTATAATCTTCATAAATTTACACAGTGTATGGAAGAGGGAGAAAGTCCTACATTGTTTTCTCTCAGGATTTAGCAAAACCCAAGGATATACTTATAACCCAGTTAGCAACAGGCACAAGAATCCATTTGGTTTAGGAAAAGCAAATAACTTATAATTGGGAGTTGAGGGGAAAGGCATGATATTCAGTTCAACATATTCTCAGAGTCTCCCTTTCCCCAAATTTAATTAAATAGATCACTTCATTATCAGAACATATGTGTTTATTATGCACTCAGTCTCACATACTCTAAATAAAACTTTTCTCTGTCTCAGGAACAACATTTGCAGTAATTAAATGTGGCTGACAAAAAATCAGTTTGAGGTTGATTAACTGAAGTTAAATTTAGGAAGTTCAAGGAAATATATAATTTAACTTGTCCAAATTCACATTGTGAAAATATTTTTAATTATATTAATTAATTATTTGAACATTATGTATTAGCTCTTGGAAGTTTAACTTTGTTACATTGACAAATCAGGAAACAGGCTCGAAGAGTTTAAGTGATTGTGATGGAGCCAAGAATAGATACTCTAGTCCAATGATTTCTGTTGATATTCTTTCTATTACGCACCCTGAGAATGAAAATAGTCAAGTTGTTCTAGCTTAATGAATAATCCCAGAAATTTTTCAAAAATTAAGAATATATCAGTAGAGTAAGGGCAGGAAAAAAATGATATAATTGCCTAAGCTATTACCACATTAGGTCATAAATATAAATCTTTCTAAGATGCATTTCCAATGTGATGGTTTTATATAATTACACATAAATCAATAAATAAACAAACATGCATAAATCAGCTTATATATATGAAAGATATCTTAGGAACTTAACAGATACACAATTTATGAAATGGCTCCTATCTGAAGATAGTATATTATTATTATTTTTTGCAGGTCTGGGGGTGGAACCCAGGGGCATTCGACCTCCGAGCTACACCCCCTGCCCTATTTTTTATTCTTTATTTTGAAACTGGGTCTCGCTGAGTTGTGGAGGGCCTCACTAAGTAGCTGAGGCTGTCCGCGAACCGCAATCCTCCGGTCTCATCCTCCCGAATGCTGGGATTACAAGCATGTGCCACCACACCCGGCTGAAGATAGTATATTCTAATTGAGGGTCAATAATAAAAAGTAAAAAAATCTAGCCTATGGCTCTATAAGTTGTATTACTATTTTCAATACGAAGAACCTGAGAGAACTTTTTCTGTGGGTTGAAGATATTAAAAGATTCATTGGAGCAGTGGAGTTTGAAGTAATCCATGAAGAAAGCATATGATTAATAGCTAAGATACCCGTATAATTTATTGCTCTTATTAGGATACTATTGAGAGTGAAACGAGGCCTTATTAATAATTAAATCAGAGTTAACATGTATCAACTGGGACTGTTCCAGACAAACAGGGTCAGATAATCTTCATATTGATATAGGCAGAAAAGTTTGTTCAGAGCATTCCAAATTATGGAAATGGCTTTAAAGAAAAGGCAAAGATAAGAATGAGCTGGACATAATCTTGGTATGGAAAAGCTGATTCATATAGAGGACATATGAGAAAGAAAATTATATAGGGCCTTGAATGCCAGGCTAAAGCATTATTTCATTCAATAAATAACTATTTAAGCAAATATTATTTTCAAAATATTTAGCAACCAGCACATCACAGAAACTAACAATGAAAGTAGTATGACAATAACAATGCATACTACCTGAATATTAATTATATTAAAGGGTTGGGTGTTTTTACAGGAGATTGACATAATAAAGTTAGAATTTTAGAAAAGTGAAAGTGGTGGGCTTGGGGGAGAAAAGTAGCAACTGTGGCACACAGCACATCTTAGTAGCTATAACAAACAAAAATCAACTACCAAGAAGTCAGCTACTTGACAAGAAAAACAAAGAAGCAAAGATACATATGGATGAAAACACAAAAAAGGGAACCACTAGAATAAAATCCACTGGTCAGAACGCAAGATTCAAAGTAAAGAGCCTAAGTGTGTGACTGACCTGGTGTGGTGGCCGGCATCATCTCAGGCCACCAGCCAAAACTATGACACACAACAAATTCCAACAAACCTGGGTGTGGTGGCACAGCATTCAGGAAGCTGAAACTGGAGGGTCGTGGTACGTGGACAGCCTCAGCTCCTTAGGGATGCCCTCTGCAACTTAGTGTGACCCTGTTTCAAAACAAAGAATAAAAAATAGGGCAGGGGGTGTAGGTGTAGGTCAGAGGTTGAATGTCCCTGGGTTTCATTCACAGACCTGCAAAAGAAGAAGAAGAAGAAGAAGAAGAAGAAGAAGAAGAAGAAGAAGAAGAAGAAGAAGAAGAAGAAATTCCAGCAAGTAAACTAAGGGCTTGAAGTGAAGTAAGTAGCAGCAGAACTCCAACATCTTAAGTTACCAGTACCATGCTTCAGTGACAAAGAAAAAGATCTAAAAGCCTGTGTGCTCACCAGAACCTGACACCCGCAGCAGTGCACTCTACACATGAGAGCCGGACCAGCACGACAGTAGATTAACTTCTTTCTCAGTGGACTATCACCCAGAGAAGCCCCAGGGACCCTGTGGGGCTAAGATCTGATAGATCACTCCTGAGGTGGTAGGGTTTTATATAAAATACAGAGAAACAGAAAAGGCCCATAGTGCCCAGTGTGCAGTACCTGCACAGGGTCACAGGGGGTCACTCCAAGATTGCAGTGAATATGATTCACAGGTGTTGGTAGGAAGGTGCAGGCCCAGGGCTGGAAGGTGCAAAGCCTAGCAGAGCTGAGGGCCTGAAAGTGCAGAGCTGATGGCCTGAAACCACAGAGCCCAGAGCTGGAGAGCACAGATCCCAGAGGCAGAAAGCGCAGAGGCCAGAAAAATCTGAAACTTGCACATTCATGGAACTCATTTACAGTGATACCCACTGCCAGATACATGAGCAAAAAGTGGTGGGAGGTGAGAGACGATGCAAACACTCATAAAGTGGGTCCATAAACTAACAATAGGTTATGGAACAAATGAAAGGTATTGGAACATGCTCCAGAATCTACTACAGTGAACAGACATTATATAGGCCCAATATGTGTAAATTGGCAGTACTGTTTTTTCTCTCACTGTCATTAGTGAGGTTTTTTGTTTTTTTATTTACACTTATTATTATTAATTTTTGTTGTTTGTTTTGTTATTTTATGCATGCTTGTTTGCTCCCTCCCCCATTCCTTTTACAAGCTTCCTCCCTCTATCCTATATATTCTCTTCTGTCAAAACTTTTTTCTCTTACTATATAGCTCCTTCTTTTATATTAAAGCTATTTCATATCTCCATGCATAAATACTTTAACTAAATTGAACCAAGAGGACATAGCAAGCCTAAATCAACCAAAAGCAAGAAAAAATAGAAAAAGCAATAAAAATTCTGCCATTAAAGAAAGCCTAGGGTTTCTAGATGAATTCTACAAAACTTTCAGAGAATAATTAATTCCAATAATTCCAATACTTCACAATTTGTCCCGGGAAATTGAAAGAGATAGAATTCTTCCAAACTCCTTCTACGAGGCCAATATCATATTAATACTAAAACCAATAAAGATACCTCAAGAAAAGAAAATTACAGACCAATAACTTGGATGGACAGAGATGTAAAATTCTAAACAAAATACTAGCTATACAAATTCAAAACCATATCAATAGAATTGTACACCACAACCAAGTTGGTTTCATCCCAAAAAAGCAAGGCTGTTTCAAAATATGCTAATCAATACATGTTATTCACCACATAAACAGAACTGAGAACAAAAACCATATGATCATATCAATAGATGTTGAAAAAGCATTTGACAAAATCTTGCACCCATTCATGTTAAAAACACCGCAGAAATTGGAATAGTCTGAACATATTTAATCATCATTAGGGCAATATACAATAAACCCAAAGTCAACATCATACTGAATGGAGAAAAACTGCAAGAATTTCCTCTAAAATTAGAAATAAGACATCACTCATTTTCAATATGGTCCTTGAGACTCTTGCAATAGCAATAAGACAAGAGAAGGATACCAAAGGAACACAAATAGAAAAAGGGAACATAAAATTATCCTTATTTGCAGACAACATGATTCTGTATCTAGAAGAGCAAAAAAAAAAAAACTCAACCAAAATATTACTGGAGCTGATTAACCAATTTAGCAAAGTGGTGGGATACAAAATCAAACTAAAAAAAATCAGTTGTTCTTTTACAACATTTTAAATAATTCAGTAGTTTTCTATATGCCAACAATGAGTCCACAAAGAAATAAATAAAGAAAACAATTCCATTCACAATAACCTCAAAACCAATAAAAATACCTAGTAATAAACCTAACCAAAGATGAAAAGAACTCTACAATGAAAACTATAAAACTTTAAAGAGAGAAATTGATGAAGACCTTGGAAGATAGAAAGATCTCTGTTACTTGTGGATAGGCAGAAAAATATAATGAAAATGGCCATTCTGCCAAAAGTGATTGATAGATTCAATGCAATTCCTATCAAAATACCAACAAAATTATTCATAGAAAGGAAAGACCCAGAAAAGCCAAAGCAATTCTCAGCAATAAGATCTATGCAGGAGGCATCACAATCCCTGACTTCAAATTATACTATCAAGCAAGAGTAAAACATCATGGCATTGGCACAATAACAGGCACACAGACCAATAGAATTGAATAGAAGATACAGAAACAAACCCAGGTATTTATAGTCAATTGATCTTTGACAAAGAGGCCAAATTCATATGGTGGAGAAAAGGCAGACTTTTTAACAAATGGTGCTAGGAAAACTGGCTATCCATTTGTAGAAAGATGGTACTAAATCTTTATCACTCACCCTGCACAGGAATCAACTTGAGATGGATCAAAGACCTGGAGTCAGACCAGAGACTGTGAAGCTATTAGAGGAGGGCATAAGTTCAATACTTCAACATATAGGCACAGGTAGTAACTTCCTCAACAAGACTTTTAAAGTGCAGAAAATTAAAGCAAAAATTAACAAATGGGATGGCATAAACTAAAATGTTTCTACTCATCAGAGGAAATAATCAATAATCTAAAGAAAAAGCCTGCAAAGTGGAATAAGATCTTTACCAGCTACCATTCTGATAGAGGGCTAATATTCAGAATATACAAAGAGCTTAAAAGACTCTACACTAGAAAAACAAATAATCCAATTAAGAAATGGGCAACTGGATTGAAAGGACACTTGACAAAAGAAGGGATACAAATGGCCAATAGTTTCATGAAAAAAAATGTTCAACTTCAATAGCAATCAGGGAAATGCAAATCAAAACAACAATGAAATTCAATCTAATGCCAATCAGAGTGGCAAGCATGAAGAAGTTAAATAACAACAAATGCTGGTGAGGATTTGGGGTAATAGGAGCTCTTTTACACTGTTGGTGGGTGTGCAAACTTGTTCAGCCACTATGGAGATCAGTGTGGAGATTCCTTAGAAAACTGGGAATGGATCTAACATATGATCCAGCTATACCACTCCTGGGTATCTTTCCAAAGGGGCTGACATCAGAGAACTACAGTAACATATGCACACCCATGTTTATAGCAGCACAATTCATAATAGCTAAAATATGGAACCAACCTAGGTCTCCATCAACAGATGAATGGACTGCAAAATTATGGGAAATACACACAATGGGATTATGGGAAATACACACAATGGAATTCTATTCAGCTATAAAGAAGAACAAAATCATGTCATTCGCAAGATGGAAAGACCTGGATAACATTACGTTAAGTGAGATTAGCCAAGCACAGAAAGAGAAGGGACATATGTTTTCTCTAATATGCTCAAACTAGGGAGTATTAGGGATACCCGAGGGAATCCAGATAATGGAGGAGAAACCTCAGCAAAGCTGAAATGGAAGGGTAGGGGATGAAGAAGGCTGAGGTTAATTAATGGAAAAACTACATTTGAATATGTGAATATATGTGAATATAACATTGTTAATCTGAACACACAGTATTAGGATGGAGGGAAAAGGGTAAGCAGGAGCGGCACCAAGTACTGTGTGAATATTGTCAAAATGATCCACATTATGATGTGAGACTATAGTGCACCAATAAAAAAAGAAAAGTGAAAGTTAAAGTGATGTGAAGAATTAATAAAAAGAGCAGAGACTACCAAGTGTTTTTTGAAAGGCCAGATAGTCAATATTTTAGGCTCTGAGGGACATATGGCTTTTATTGCTGCTATTCAACTCTGCTAATACAGTTCAAAAGCAGCATTAATCAATGTGTAAACAAATGAGTGTGGCTGTGTGTCAATAATACCATTCAAAAAACTAACAGCTCAATGGTTTTGTCTGAGAGGTAGGATGCTCCTGGGTTCAATCCCCAGTACAGAAAAAAATAATAATAACAAGAGTACTTTCATGAAGCTTTTGATGTCTTTAACCTTCAGAACATTTCCCCTCTCTCAAAGAGCAGGTAAAAACATTTTGAACAAAACTCACTAAGCATTATTTAACAAGAAATTAACTAAATAAAATGGATTTGATGTAGCCAAATGGAGTATAGTACAAAAATATATCATTGAGACCTGACTGTGTGCATAAACCTTAGTTTTCAAATTACAATATAGTGTGGCTCACAAAGTTAAGGGTAGAAGGAAGAGTGACATAGGAGAGAGAATCTAGCAATTATAAAAACTATATATATTTTTACACACACACACACACAAACACACACACATACACACACACACATCAATCAACCCTACCTAAACAGTGTCCAATGGGCACCTGAAAACTATCCATTAAAAAGTTAAATCATATGCCCGGTGTGGTGGTGCACGCTTGTAAACCCCACACTTGGGAGGCGGAGACAGGAGGATCGCGCTGGTTCGAAGACCCTGTTTCCAAATAAAAAGTATAAAATAGGTCTGGGAGTGTAGCCCGGAGGTAGAAGAGCTTCCAGGAACCCCAGTACCACCTAATAGAAAAAAGTTAAATCATAGCTGAGTGTGATGGTGCATGCGTGCAATTCCAGTACTTGGGATGTTGGGAGGATCCCAGATTCAAGACTAGCCACAACAATTTAGCAAGACCTTCAGTAACCATTCAAAATAAAAAAAAAGATAATTAAAAAGGGCTGAGCATGTAGTGTAGAGGTAGAATTCCCCTGGTTAAATCTCCAGTAATAAATAAATAAATAAGTAAATAAATAAATAAATAAATAAAATCATAGTTGGCGTGGTGGTGCATACTTGCAATCCTATTACATGGGAAGCTGAGACAGGAGGATTGCAGATTCTAAGCCAGCCAACCTCAGTAACTTAGCAAGACCTTATTTCAAAATAAAAAGGGCTGGATGTATCTCAGTGGTAGGTAGGATGCCCCTGGGTTCAATCTCCACTGCCAATTAAAAAAGGTCAATCATTAAATCTTCATTAAGATGTTTAGTCAGTAACTAAGCAATACATTAAGGAGATGTCAGTGAAGTTGTGCAAGCATGGTATCAGAACTTCTGGTTAGTTTTGTCAGTACCACTAATTAGCTGGTTCTTTGGTCGGTGGAACTGGGGAAACAAATCACTTTTTTTGTGTTTGTGCTAAAATTTACCAGGTTGCTTTCATTAAATTGGCATATCCTACCATCAGTTTGGTAATTGGTAGATTGGTAGTCTGTATAACTCTAAACTTTATTACTGACTTTCTTGAGTGCATTGTTTAGGGATGAAGATAACAGGAAAAAATGTTAACATCAAAGAATAGCTCCCTGATTTCAGTATTTTTTGTAGAAATATATATGAAATATAATTTCACCAACAGAAACAAAATGGATAAAAATGACTCACAGTTATTTCAGAGCAGCAAATGTGAAGGGTCATATGAGTAATCTTCAGATAGAAAGGGAAGGGCAATAGAGAAGTACAGGAAAAGAAGACAGTAAACTTTTGATGCAATTCTTGGCACATTCTTTGTGTAAGTAATGTTCCTTTTCTTGCATCCTCCTTATTCCCTCCTGGCCTTGTTAGGTGACAGGCTGATACATTATACTACACAGTGCCAGTTACTAATAATAGC